>NC_060276.1:82906736-83085435 GCF_021613505.1 Equus quagga
CTCATCTCCAGACCTACCGACAGTCTCAGCCAACAAAACAGAACCCACACGACTTAAGACACGACCTGCACAGCTCAGCGCCCAGAAGGTTATGCAGCCCCAACGCTGACAGCCGATACGAAGGCACAGCACTGGGCATGCGCACTGCGTCCCGCGTGTGCTTGGCGGGCTGGATTCCCCGCCCAGTCGCCAGGGCCCCACTGAGGACTCCGGAGTCCGTGCTCTGTCGGCAGTCCCGGCTGCCCCCCGGACCCCCCCCCCCTTCCCCGGGGGCCCCCCCCCCCCCCCCCCCCCGCGGCCCACCGTCCTCCCTCGTCCCGTCCCGGCACCGCCACAACAAAGGTCATGGCAGCTGCGATCGATGCCTGTGAGGACAAGGACGACGACCTCGAGGACCTTCCTCCTCCGGGCCAGGAACCATGCCGCCCCGACCTGCCGAAGCCCGCTGGCTCCCTCCTCACACTCACTCACGGTTAGACTCCTAGAAGGACTGCTCCGCGGACCTACCGACTGAGCCTCAGCCAAGAGGAAAAGAAGCACGACCGCAAGACAAACCCGCACAGCCCGGCGCCTGGAACGTTATGCACCCCGGACCCTGAGGGCTGCTGGGAAAGCGCGGCACCGGGCATGCGCGTTGCGTGCGCCTGTGCCCGGCCGGCTGGGTTCTCCGACCCTCACCCGGGCCCCCGTGAGGACTCTCGAGTCTGTCCTGTGTCGGCAGTTCCTGGTGCCCCCAGGACCCAGATACCTCCAGTATCGCCCCCAAGACTCACCCCGTCTCCATCTGACCCCTTCCCGTCCAGGGCCCACCTTCCTCCCTTGTCCCGACCCCGCCACGACGACAAGGGTCGTAGCAGCTGCGACTCTTGTGAGGGTAAGGATGACGACCTCGGGGACCTTCCTCCTTGGGGGCCATAGGTTGTGCCACCCCCACCCGCCTGAAGCCCGCTGGGTCCCTCCTCACACTCTTTCATACCTGTTCACAC
This sequence comes from Equus quagga, assembly GCF_021613505.1. Taxonomy (NCBI): domain Eukaryota; kingdom Metazoa; phylum Chordata; class Mammalia; order Perissodactyla; family Equidae; genus Equus; species Equus quagga. The sequence continues at coordinate 82,907,723 of NC_060276.1, forward strand.
TTAGACTTGCCGAGAAACAGCCGAGAGCCTGGTGGAGAATCAGAAGGCGAATGAAAATGGTTGTCTACCTTACGTTGCCGGCTAAACACAACCTCTGCGGGGTCAAATTCACCAGCCAATCCCAAGCCTCAGAGGTGTGCAAGGTAGCACCCGTGTGCATGCAACAGTGATGTGTGTGTCACATGGGCTGTGGTTCCAGTCCTCCCCCACCAGGTAGAGGCTCTGCCCTACCTAGAGCAGGGCGTTGCTTCCCAGTCCCAAAGGGACTTGTCCTTGCCTTCTCCACGCGCAAAAAACTTTCAGGCCTTTTGTGTCTAGGAGTGTTCCCAGCCCTGCATTTCACCTGCCAATTGACCTTCCAAATTTTCCTTTCAGTGGCCCTCAAGAGAGTCTTTAGTCTCCCCAGAGATGTGTGAAAGCTTTTAGCCTCTGAAAGAGTGCAAAGCCATTTAAAGTATGACAGAGATTCAGAAAATGTAAAGGATTGATAAATCCAAATACATAAGCCTTAAAACTTGCAGACATCCTGTGACCCAGCATTTCTACTTCTAGAACTTTGTATTAAGGAAACTATCTTGGATGTGAATAAAGATTTAAATACATGGGACTTCCAAAGCAGCTTAATTTATAAAAGCATGGTCATGAACTTGCCACATAAATAAACCGCAGCTCATTTGAAAAGGGAATATGGCTGCCCATCGAAACTAATGCTGAATAATGTTTTCTGTCCTAGTGGTGCTGCTCACAGTAAGTTATTAACTTGAAACAGCCACTTCTGTAGCACTGTATACGTGCGGCATGATCCCAATAAAAGAGGGAGGCTTTGGAAAAATTCACCAGCACTACTACACCACCAACCCTCCTCTCCGACAGTATATATGCTTTGTTTTCCTGAAGCCAGCACGTTCTGAGTCTCCAAAGACACATGATTCTGCAAGGGTAACCCAGCAGATAAAATGTAGTCCTCGGGGTTGTAGGTCTCCTGCACCTGGTGCATCTCACAGGGCTTTGCCACCACCTAAGCAGTCTGGTCCTCTGCTGTCAGGAAAGAGGTGGGATGAGGGGAAGTGAGAGGGAGGACAGCAGCCCACTACACCTGCTTTGGGGTACCTTCAGGACAGAAGGGAATTTGCCTTGCCCTTCCCTACCCCTACTCCCTCCAAAAAACCTATCCGTCTTTGCATGTCCAGGACTGTCCCCAGACGCTGCAGATTACCTTTAGAGGAGCACACATTCTTTGAGAGTTAGAAAGATCCCCTGTAGCAAAAGTAGAATTGCCACATCCCTCGCTCTCTCCCTCCTTCCCTTTCGCGTTCCTTCCCTCTCTCCTTTCCCCTCTTCCTCCCTCCCTCCCTATTACAGACAAGATATGTAGTCATTTTAGAGCCGAGTGTAAAGAACATATAATTCTTCCTTGATCTCACCAATCAGGGATAACTACTTTTAATATCTAATCAGGAGCTGCTCCTACAGCTCTGATCTTTATGTACATGAGATAAAAATTTATTGAGAAGGACTGAGTTCTCACACTCTTCAATCAACATAAATTGGGGCTCTGACCTCCATCTCGTGTTTCTCCTCAGTCTTTTCATTGGCTCTTAGTAATTTCCTGTTATCTCTTGGAAAGGCTCTTTGCTGCCCAGCTGTCTCCCTGACCTTGGTGCTTTGTCTTTTGGCAGCAGCTGTGTTCTCTGGGTAGGATCAAGTTTCTCCAGGACACTGTGAAGAAGTTAGAGGGAAGATAGGATCCTTTCTGTGTGAGAGCTTGGAGTCTGAACTGAAAAAGAAACCCTGATTTGCCCAGTGCGGCAAGCCTTCCCGGGTAACCTCATCCTCAGGCAACACTAGTGCAGAGCAAGCACTCTGACCAAGGACAATCAGGTACTCCCAAGCCCTTGTTTGTATCATTCTGATGATTGTAGATATCATTTCATTTTATTTATTTCATGGCACAAGTACTATCTGCTCCTTACAAATAATTCAGTCACTAACAATTGGCCAGTCTCACTGTCTTGTCATTATTATTTAAATCCCAGTATAAGTTACCTAATTCTGGATAGAATGAACACCTGGCAGTAATGGTGGTGTTGCTAGGACCACTGAGGGGAGCCACAGGGCATCCCCTCCTGCCCCACAACCCCCTCCTTTCCCTCACCATAGCAGACGAAAAAGAGACCCTTTGTTCTTCCATTTCCCATGGCCAGAGGTGATAACCATGTGTGGGGACTGGCGACTGTGCCCAGTCTGGAGTGGAGCAGGTGTCAAGGTCGAACACCGGGCAAGGCCCAAGTGGTGCCTGGGCCAAAGGTGAGCTCTATGCAGACTGTCCTGAAACCCAATGGAAGAAATATGGGAAATGCTACCTGAGCCAGCTGTGAGTGGGATGCACAGACACAAGGTGAAGCTGTGGTGAGGTGGCAGCTGTGATTATACAGTGCATGGCGTGATGATCCAGCCCATTACCAATACCTGGAGGAGGGAAAGATTCAGGGTCACATGCTGACTGCAGATGTATGCTCCAGAGGGAGGCCATGGTGGTAGGGACCACTCTGTTCTTCCCTGTCTGGCCTCGGATACTGCCCCTGTAAGTCTGGGGATGGGCCAGACCTGGGAGAGTTACTGCCCACAACCCTCACCCTCACCCACAGTTGGGGGAAATCCCAACAGCCAGCCTTGGAGAGAGAGCAATAGAGGCTGCAGTTGGGGTATGTGAGGGGTTCTGTATTGAGTCCCAACAGCTTGTGCAACCCATCCCACCCCTTTCAATGGAGGGAGAGGGAGCAAGTTTAGAGGTTCATGAGAAACTCCTAATGCTCTCAAGTATCTCAATTAGTAATGCCCTAAGCATCTTTTCCTAGCAGTCTCCCTTTGGGATTCATCCTGAAGTTATAATCATCCAAGAAGACTGCAGTATATTCACAACAGTTACAAAAGTGAAAACTCAAAAGTGCCTGTGTGTTCAGTAATGTACTTGCTCATATGAATTGCAGTAAAACTAGGCAGTTGGGGGGCCAGCCTGGTGGTGCAGTAGTTAAGTTCACATACTCTGCTTTGGCAGCCTGGGGTTCATGGGTTCAGATCCTAGGCATGGACCTAGCACCACTGGTCGAGCCATGCTGTGGCAGCATCTCACATAAAATAGAGGAAGACTGGCACAGATGTTAGCTCAGCGACAATCTTCCTTAAGCAAAAAGAGGAAGATTGGCAACAGATATTAGCTTAGGGCTAATCTTCCTCACACAAAAAAAAACCTAGATATTGGAAGTTTTGCAGCCATTGAAGAATTAGATAAATTAACATGTATTGATCTAGACTGATGTTCATTAATTAAGGTTAAATAATACAAAAAAGTATCTGTAGGTGTGCTTTATGTTGATTGTTCATGGCCTTTTACTATTATAAGTAAAATAGGAATGAACATCTTATACTTGCACTGTAGCACACTTTTCTCGTATTTTCTTAGGATATATTCCTGGAAATTGAATTGCTGGGTGAAAGGAAAGTGAGGGATTTAAAGGTTTTGATGTATATTGCTAGGTGATTCTAGCATCTAGAATCTCATAAAATGGTTTTGAGAATCCATTTTACACTCCAGCTTGAGAATAAGAATGCTCATTTTCTTCCAACCTTGCAATTGTTGGGTGTAACATTATTTCTTTTTCTGCTATTTTGATAGGAGAAAATAATACCACACTAGTATCTGAATTTGCATTTTGCTAAATAATGTTGAACATTATTATTCAAGTAATTCATGCTCATAGTAAAGAATTCATAAAATCAGAAAGAGAAGAACTAAGAAACAACCTTGGAATTCCAACATTCATTAAAAACCTCTCCTCTATTTGTCGTTTTAGTGCATGTATTTTCATATATATGAAAATATATTACACATTCATTCTAGATTATCATCCATGCTGCAGCAAACATCCTCATGGATCATTCCCTGCCCACTTCCTTAATAATCTTTTCAGGAAAAAAATTCTTATATGAGGAAATAGAGGCTTGAGAGTATTTGCGACTTGTCCAACATCACACCCTCTGGCGAGGTATTCCAGGAATTAAACCTATGTCTTTCTGATTCCACTGACTTCACTCATTTCTTTACCTTGTGCTGCCTCAAGAATCTACTAGTTCCCTTGAATCCTTTAGCTCAAGAAGAAGCTTAGCAACCCCCTGTCCACCATCCACAAGAGGTGATGTGGAGGTGATGTGGTATAAGTACCCAAACATGCGGGATGCAGCACTGGCAGAAGGAACCTCATGAGCTAAGTCATGGAAGCTGGTAGGTCAGAACACGCTTGGAAACTGCAGAGTCCACTGAGGCTGGAGTGAGGCTATGGGTGAGAGGTGAATCTTTCTTTGGTGTTCTTGGCCAACAATAGACCACAATAAGTGCCCAAATAGACTCTGAATATAAATATTCTGTGAGGTAATTTTTCTTTTTTTCTCTCCAAAGCCCCAGTACATAGTTGTATGTCCTAGTTGTAAGTCATTCTGATTCTTCTATGTGGGACGCCACCACAGCATGGCTTGATGAGCAGTATGTAGGTCCGCACCCAGGATCCGAACTGGCAAACCCTGGGGCCCTGAAGTGGAGTGTGTGAACTGAACCACTCAGCCATGGGGCCAGCCGGGGTAATTTTTCTAAATCACTGCCTGGTAAACATGAAGGAAGTTTACATTATTGCAAAAGAGAATTCCTGTAAATCTGATTGACAAACTATGTCATTTTAAACTTTGACTCCAACAATCTCAACTCCTTCAGATACTACTCATGCACATTTAGTTGTTATACACACACTCACATTTATTCAGATAGCTATTACTTAGTGTCAGCATATCTGAGTGGTTCACTTGAAATAGTAGAGAGGAAGGAAGGAAGGTTCTGTCCCTCTTGACACCTCCATCACCTAAAGGAATTGCCTTTTTTTTCCCCATCCTCCTTACACAGAAGCCTGCAGGTTTGCCTTTCTATGCCAACCAATCCCCAGTTTATAATTGTGCCTTCAATCTTCATTGATAATATGCAGGCTTTTCATGTGTGCTAGAAAGCTTATTTGGCTCTGGACTTCTCTCTCTTGGATGAGTTTCCTCTTATGCCTGTATACCCTAGTAGTCAGGCAATTGGTGAGGGTACCTTGGTCATGCTGGCCGTTGCTAGCTGTTATGCTGCTCCCTATATACCTTTGCCAAAAATCTGTTGTCCATGTATATGTGGTTTTATTTCTGGACTCTTGGTTCTGTTCCATTGATCTATCTGTCTTTTTGCCAATACTAGACTATTGTGATATAGTTTTATAATAATTCTCAAACTGTTGTTTTGGCTAATCTAGGTCCTTTGCATTTCCATACAGTCTTACAATCAGCTTGTCAATTTCTTTTAAAAGAAAAAAGAAAAGCCTGCTGGGATTTTGATTGGGAATGCATTAAATTTATAGTTACTTTGGGGAGAATTGACACCTTAACAATTTTGAGTCTTAAGACCCATGAACAAGATATAGCTCTCCATTTACTTAGGTCTTAATTTCTCTCAGCAATATTTTGTAGTTTTCAGTGTACTAATCTTTCACTTCTTTTGTCAGATTTATCCCTATGTATTTCATATGTTTTATGCTATTGTAAATTATATTAGCTTTTATTTCAATTTTTGGTTGTTGCTAGTATGTAGAAATACAATTGGTGTCTTTATAGTGAGCTTGTATGCTGCAACTTGGCTAGACTCACTTGTTGGTTTTAGTAACTTTTAATTAAATACCATCACATTTTCTAGGTAAATGATCATGTTATCTGTGAGTAGACAGTTTTACTTCTTCATTTCCAATCTGGATGTATTTTATTTCTTTATCTTCCCTGATTACACTGCCTAGAAACTCGAGTACAATGTTGAATACAACTGGTGAGAGTGGAAATCCCTGTCTTATTCCTGATCTTAGTTAGGGTCAAAGCATTCAACATTCTGCATCTATTGAGACAATTATATGGGTTTTTCCTTCTTAGCTTGTTAATATGGTAAATTTCATTGATTGATTTTCAAATATTAAACCAGCCCTGCATTACTGAGATAAATTCCATTCAGTCATGATTTATTATCCTTTTAACATATCCTTTTGACATGATGTATTATCCTTTTAACTTATCCTTTTAGCAAAACATATTTAACATAATATCCATTTAACATATTGTTAGATTTAATTTGTTAAAATCTTCTTTAGAATTTTTGCATCTATATTTATGAGAGACATTGATCTGTAGTTTCCTTTTCTATTAATGTCTTTATCCGGTTTTGGAATCAAGGAAATTCTGCCCTTATAGAATGAGTAAGCAAATATTCTTTCCTTTTCAAGTTTTGGAAGAGTTTGTGTAGAATTGTTATTATTTATTCCTTAAATATTTGGTAAAATTCTCCAGTGATGCCATCTAAGCTTGGAGTTTTCTTTGTGGGAACATTTTTTCACTAAAATTTCAGTTTTTTTAATAGATAAAGGGTTATTCAGGTTATTTATTTCTTCTTAGGTGAGCCTTGGTAGGTTAAGTCCTTCAGATTGTTTATTGTATCCTTGCTGATTTTCTGCCCACATGTTCTATCAATTATTGAAAACAGGATATGAAAATCTCAGACTATAATTGTGGATTTGTCTATTTTTCCTTGCAGTTCTGTCAGTTTTAGCTTCATATAGTTTGTAGCTATGTTATTAGATGCATAAAAATTTAGGATTGTTAGGATTGTCATAAGCGTAAATGTAAAAATCTTCAACAAAATATCAGCAAACTGAATCTAGCAATATATAAGAAGAATAATAAAACCACAGCCAAGGAAGGTTTATTCCAGGAATGCAAGGCTAATGCAATATTCAAAAATCAATCAGTATAATTCTCCATATTAACAGTCTAAAGAAGAAAACTACATGATTATGTCAATTGATGCAGAAGAGGCATTTGACACTACAACATCCTTTCATGATAAAAACTCTCAGCCAACTAGAACTAGAAGGAAATTTCCTGAATTTGGTAAAGCGTATCTACAAAAATCCTACAACTAACATCATATTTGATGTTAAAAGACTGAATGCTGTCCTCCGAAGATCATGAATGAGGCAAAAATTTCCATTCTCCCCACTCCTATTCAACAACATGCTGGAAGTCTTAATCAGTATTGTAGGGGAGGAAGACATTTCCTCTATCCACTCTCGGTCCTTCTGGCTAGACTACAAATTAAATTGACATGAGACAGAATAGCAGAAGAAAATTAAACAAAGCTTTATAACATGTATACGTGGGAGAGACTCAGGGAAAACCAAGCAACTCGCCAAAATGGCAGAAGCTCTCACCTTAAATACCATCCTCAGCTAAAGACAAAGGAGGATGTTGGGAGTGGGGGGAGTCAGTTATGGGAGATTACCAGAAAAGCACAGTAAACAAGAGTAAGGTTATTATGCAGATTTAAGTCCTTGCCTTCCACATTGATAAGAGTTTCTGGAGAGAAGGTCATCCCCCTTTCTTCCTGGTACAGAGAGGGAGACACCTTTACAGATGGAGATTTCCCTTACAAACGTAAATGTCTCTTAGCAGAGGGTAACTTCTACTTTTCAGAGTTTCTCTCGTGTCTGCAGTTTTTAAAAGTAATCAGCCCAAAATAATCCTCAGATTATCATGCCAAAGACACATATCTTGGGGTGGCCAATGCCAATCCCCCACAGTATAATAAGGCAAGAATAAGAAAGAAAAAAGGCATTCAGTTTAGAAAGGAAGAAATAAAAATCACCCTATTTGCAGACATGTTTGTCTACATAGGAAATCCCAAGGAATCTACCCAAAAAATCCCTCTTAGAACTAATAAATGAGTTTAAAAGACAGCAGAAAACAAGACCAACACACCAAAAGCAATTGAATTTCTATACATGAGCAATGTACAATTGAAAACCAAAATTATTTTTTAAAAACATTTATAATCATTTAAAATGTAGAGGAGGAAGACAGTTCCTCTACCCTCTCTAGCTCCTTCTGGATAGCCTAAGAATTAAATTGACATGAGACAGAATAACAGGAGAAAATCAAACAAAAGTTTATAACATGTATTCATGGGAGAAATGCAGGAAAACCGAGCATCTCGCCAGAATGGCTGAGGTCACCACCTTAAATACCATTTTTAGCTAAAGACAAAGGAGGGTGTTGGGGGTAGTGCTTTGGGACTTCAAGAGGAGGAAGGCAGTTTACATGGAGATGGAGCTGCAAATGGGCCAACTATAGACAATGAGACCTGAGAGACACGTTTTACTTTACATTACATTACATTTATCTGATGGTATCAGCTCCTCCCTGGAACAGGCCCTTCTATTTTAAATTCTTTCTTTGGTGGGAGGTCAAAGTTTTTTTCAGAGTCTTTTGTTCTTAAAAATAATCAAGCCAAAGAGACACATTTTGGGGTGGCCAATTCTGATCCCCCACAAAACCATTGACATACTTAGATATAAATCTCACAAAACATGTACAGGATCTGTATATTGAAAACTACAAAACAGTGGTCAAAGAAATCAAGGAAGACCTAAGTAAATGGGAATACATATTGTGTTCATGGATTTGAAAACCCAACATAGTAAAGATGCCAACTATCTCCAAATTGATACAGAGCTTTAACACAACACCGATTAAAATCCTAGCAGAATTTTTTTGTACATATAGACAAGCTGGTTCTAAAACGTATAAAGAAAGGCAAAAGAATTGCAATAGCTAAAGCAATTCTGAAAAAAAGAAGAAAGTTGGAGGAATCACATACCTGGTTTTGTAGAGTATTTATCGGGTCATTTTCAGACTGTCCCTCAATTTGGGTTTGATATTTTCTCATGATTGAACTAGAATAATAGTTTTTGAGAAGAATACCATTCAAGTGAAATGCCCTCTTCATTACATCATATCAGAGGATACACGATATAAATATGACTTGTTACTGGTGATGTTAGCCTTGATCACTTGGTTAAGGTGGTGTCTGTCAGATTTCTCCACTATAAAATTACTATTTTTCCCTTTCCATACTCTCTTCATTAGAAGTGCATCACTGGGGCTGGCCCCGTGGCTAAGTGGTTAAGTTCACATGCTCCACTTCAGTGACCCAGGGTTTCGCCGGTTTGGATCCTGGATATAGACTAGCACCACTCATCAGGCCATGCTGGAGCAGCATCCCACATAGCATAACTAGAAGGACCTGCAACTAGAATGTACAACTATGTGCTGGGGGACTTTGGGGAGAAGAAGAAAAAAAATTGGCAACAGATGTTAGCTCAGGGCCAATCTTTAAAAAAAAAAAGTTCGGGGCTGGCCCCGTGGCGGAGTGGTTAAGTTTGTGCGCCCCGCAGCTGGTGGCCCAGTGTTTGGTTGTTTCGAATCCTGGGCGCGGACATGGCACTGCTCATCAAACCACGCTGAGGCGGCGTCCCACATGCCACAACTAGAAGGACCCACAACGAAGAATATACGACTATGTACCTTGGGGCTTTGGGGAGAAAAAGGAAAAAATAAAATCTTTAAAAAAAAAAAAAGTTCATTACTAAGTCCAGCCCATACTCAAGGGGAGGAGAGTTAAGCTCCACCTTGGAGGAAAGAACATAAAAGAATTTGTGGATATATGTTAAAATCTCTACAGGAACTAATAAATATTTGGACAAAAATAATTTGAGGCTGTGATTTTAGTATTAATCCATGGATCTTGCCTAGAGCAATTATTACTGTGCTGTTCTAATAGTGATTTTCTGTTTCACTTGTTCCTTCTACATTTATTATTTAAAATTCTTCTGTAGGGAAAATTTGTTCCTTTTCTCCCATTTACTTATTTATTCAATCATTTATTTATATCGATATGGACTCATGGATATTTATTTTATTTTTTAGGTTCTATTCCAATACAATTGTTCTGTATTTTGTGACTCAAATTCTAGTTTAGTCATTGGGACCCCTTTCAGACTGGCTCTTATGTACTTTTGACATGGACTTCATCTTCTTTTGTTGTTTTGGAGTTTTTTTGTTTGTTTGTTTTTTAGCTTTCCCTTACTTTCTGGCACTGCAAGATAATACAGGTTCACCTTCTGCCCTAGAATCAGCCATTTGTCCAGGGTTCTTAGTTCCTTTTATTGAGAAATGGTATTTAGAAACTAAGATCTGGGTGCCAAACTATCTGACTTTAAGAATGATTATAAAATGACAATAATCAAGACACATTTATCAATGGGATAGAATAAAGTACAGAAATTGGCCCACACAAATATGGCCAATTTTTTTTTTAAGATTTTATTTTTCCTTTTTCTCCCCAAAGCCCCCCTGATACATAGTTGTATATTTTGAGTTGTGGGTCCTTCTAGTTGCGGCATGTGGGACGCCACCTCAACGTGGCTTGATGAATGGTGCCATGTCCGTGCCCAGGATCCGAACTGGTGGAACCCTGGGCCACCTCAGCAGAGCACACGAACTTAACCACTTGGCCATGGCACCGGCCCCGTGGCCAATTGTTTTTTGACAAAAGTGCAAAAGCAATTCAGTGGATAAAGGGTACTATTTTCAGTAAATGGTATGGGGACGAGTGGACGGTGATATGCAACAAAAATGAACCTCTGCTTAAACTTTACACCATATACAAAAATTAACACAAAATGGATCATATGTCTAAACATAGAATTTAAAACTATAGAACTTAAAAAAAGAACTTAGGAGACCTTGGATTTGTCCATGAATTCTTAGACATGATACTAAAAGCACAATCCATACAAGAAAAAATTGATAAATCAATCTTCATCAAAATTTAAAACCTTTGCTTTGTGAAAGGACACTGTTAAAATAATGAAAAGAAAATCTTCTCTAAATGCAATGTAGTATCCTGGATTGGATTAAAAGAATATTAGTGGGAAAATTAATTAAATCTGACTAGAGTCTGTAGTTTAGTTAGCAGTACTCCAAGCATAATATGAATGTTAATTTTTCAGTTTTGACAAATGTGCCATGGTTATATTAGATGTTAACATTAGGTGAATCTGAGTGAAAAGTCTATAGGAACTCTCTGTATTATCTTTGCAAGTGTTCTGTAAGTCTAAAATCATTTCAAAATAAAAATGTTTATTAAACAAAAATATTGCCAAACCTAATAATAAAAAATCAGAGCTGCTGTGCTTGAAGCCAGAGAGGAGAGGCTCTCGGTGGCTCATCATCTCTGTCCCTGAACCCCCATTCTCTTAGGCAGCCTCTAGGGGGGTTCCTCTACAGAACTTCTGGATTCCTTGGAGTCTGATTTCTAAACCATAGGACTAATTGTTAATAAGACTAGAGGATATAAATAGAAGCCTACCTTAGTCCTGAATAAATGAAAATCTATTAGTTTCTCTTTATCTTTAAGGCCTTTTCCTCTGTTAACCTTAAAAATAAAACAGGTAGTTATCATACCGACAAAATGAGTTTATTCAAGAATAGCAATTTGGGATGTGCATGCTATGGCAGGCCATAGGCAAATCTAGCAAACGAGGAGAGGAATGTTATTTTATAGAGGAAAAGGAGGAAATTGCAAGGGGCTGTTTTGAACAAAAGTCCATTGGAGAAAAGCAAGAGTTCAGGGTGGTGATGGTTTCTTATTGGCTGAGTTGCTGGGGTAGTGATTTCTGTTTGGGATGGAATGTACATTTCTTCCTGTAATTGATGATTCTTTCCTGTTGACAACTTTCTATTGGGGTCTGTGATTGACTATCTTTCCTGTAATTGACATTGAAGGGTACTGCATGGGAGCTCCCCCTTCTGGCCTCCTGACTCCATTTTAAATGAGGTTTCCCTTTATTAATTTTCACACCTCTATCATAGAAGAGAATTAATTTGAATTGATATAATCTTCCCTTTACAAGGTTGAACACATTACTGGCTAATATTCTGACCTTAGAACTACAAAGCACTTGATTCTTTGTTCAAGGTATCTTAAAAGTGTCCAAGATAAGGTGACTGGCTTATGATCATGCAAGAGTTAGAGAGGATTAGGCCATGATTTTGAAGATGTATGTGTGTATTACAAAGTCCTATGTGATGTTTGAATTTTCATGAGGGCTCTTCAACATTCTTTTAAAGATTTTATTTTTTTCCTTTTTCTCCCAAAGCCCCCCAGTACATAGTTGTGTATTTTTTAGTTGTGGGTCCTTCTAGTTGTGGCATGCGGGATGCCGCCTCAGCATGGCTTAATGAGCAGTGCCATGTCCATGCTCAGGATTTGAACTGGTGAAACCCTGAGCCACCAAAGCAGAGCGTGGGAACTTAAACACTCGGCTGTGGGGCTGGCCCCTTCAATATTCTTAGAACAACAGAATACTAACTTAGAAAAAAAGGCAGCTACAGACAGGGAGAAAATATTTGCAAATCATATATCTGACAAAGGACTTCCATCCAGAATATATAAAGAACTCTCCAAACTCAATAACAAGAAAACGTAAATTTCTAGATTGGCAAAAGTCATGGTCATTAAACCAAAGAGGATATACAGATGGAAAATTAGCACATGAAAAGATATACCACATCATTGGCCATTTGGGAAATGCAAATTACAACCACAAAAGATACCATTACACACCTATTAAATGACTAAAAGAAAAAGTATTGACAATACCAAGTACTGGTGATGATGTGGAACCCCTGGATCTCTCGTATGTTGCTGGCATGAATGCAAAATTATACAGCCATTCTGGAAGATGGTTTGACAGTTTCCTATAATGTTAAATATACACATACCATATGGCCCAGAAGTTCAGTTCAGAGATGGAGAGCTGGAAAGATGTTGCCTATCCTATCCAAGAAAAAAACTGGATATACTGCAAATTAATGAGTTTTCTTGGACTCATCAGAGAGCTGAGGTCATAGAGTAAATGCCTTCGCAAAATCCGGAGGGAGACAGGCACCGTCAGGGAGACACAGGACTGGAGCATTTGCTTACCATGGACAGAAGCCAATATGAAGATTAAACGAGAAATTTTGATGAATTCCTGAGGACCAAGTGTGGGCTAGCATGAGAATGTGAAGCTCCCAGGGGACTTCCACCCTCTTGCAGGCTTTTCCTCTAGGAATACCACTAGGGTCACACAGAGGATCCAGAGAAACGTCCCACAGGATACTGGCGAGAGGAGGAGAACAGCAGCCACTGCCTAAATCCTCCCAGACCTATTTCCCCTATCTCCCTTACAGATCAAAAAAAAGCTTCATCTGCAGGCGTTGGAGAATTCTGCTGCAACTAGGGGAAGGCAATGGAGGCCATCAAGGAAACTTGGCCCCGACCCGTCTTCCCTACCTCCCCTAAGTAACAAAAGTTTCCATCTTCAGGAGCCAGGGCATAAAAGGTGTAGCCAGAGTGCATGGGTGGGTAGCCATGCAGCTGAGAGAAGGGAATAGGGGAAAAAAGGCTCTACCCACAGAGGAAGGACAGGAACATTATGAAGTCCACTTCCCCAAGATACCTACCCACAGTGCTTGCCTAAGAATGAGACTTAATCAAAACCGCAGAGAAGACTCTCTCTCCCACCCCAATTTTCATTAGAGCCTTTAACATATTAACTACAATTATCTTAAATTCTCTGACAGTTTCATCATCTGTATTATATCAGAGTTTGGTTCTGATGATTGTCTCTTCAGACTGTTTCTTGCCTTTTTGTATGCATAATAATTCCATGTCGGAAGTCTAACCTGTTGTATAGGACAGTAGATACTAAAGTAAAGTTTTTTCATGTTTGGAGAAGAGCGCTCAGTAACTTCTCTTAGGCTTTTGGTATGGGTACTTCTCCTAGGATTTAGTGTTAATCTAGTCAGGAGTTGTACTTAAGTTTGAAGTTTGTTGCTGCTATGGTTACTCTCAGTGCACCAGAGCCTTCAAATCCTTCTAGTGATGCCTTGTTTTGTTCTCCCGACTTGGCTTTGAGTCTTCGCACTGAGTTGTTTCCCAGAGAAAGTCTCTCTCTTACAGTTTTCTTAGCTGTGTTCCATGTTTATTTTCTTTATTTTATTTTATTTTTTTTTTTTTGAGGAAGATTAGCCCTGAGCTAACGTCTGCCAGTCCTCTTTTTGCTGAGGAAGACTGGCCCTGAGCTAACATGCGTGCCCATCTTCCTCTACTTTATACGTGGGACGCCTGCCACAGCATGGCTTGCCAAGCAGTGCCATGTCCGCTCCCGGATCCGAACCGGTGAACCCTGGGCCCCGAAGTGGAACGTGCGCACTTAACCGGGCGGCCCCCATGTTTATTTTTTTATTGGAGGCTTGTTAGCATGGTAGGGAATGGAAGGAAGTATGTTCCCTGATGTTCTGAATAAGCCTCAGTCTTAGGCGGGCATTGTGGACCTGGGTCTCAGGTGTGTGGCCTTCACACGTATTTCTGCCTTTTCCAGATATAGTGCTGAGCCTAGCACGCTTATTACTCCAGGGATAGAGATTCTTCTGCCGCCCCCCCCCTTCCCTTCTCCCAGCTGTGGTAGGTTTCCACCTGTGCACTTAGGATACAGCTTTGACGTCTTTCCCCCTAAAGATAAAGGCTTTTGTTTCTTAGGGGAGATAGGGAAGATGAGCAAGCAGAGTTTCAGTGGCGGCCTCCATATTTTTCTCCCAGCTGTAATGGGTTTCCACCAGTGACCGCAGACAACAGGTTTTGATGGTCCTCAGCATACAAATTGGGGCTTTTGTTCTGTATGGGAGATTGAAGAGACTGGTCTGAGCAGAGTTTCAGCCGTGGCTCCTGTATCCCTTCCTCACTTTTCTCAGGATTCTCCCCAACTTCCCCTGTCAGTGCCTGGTAGTGTTCTAGAGTAAAAGCGTACAAGCAAGCGTGAAATTCCCATATCTGCAGCCCCTAGAACTTCACACTCTCACACTAGCCCACACTCAGCCTTTAGCAATTTGTTAAAAATTTTTACCTTAATTTTCTTACCGATTTACATGGCATTTGGAGTCATCTGTCCCAGATAATCAAATGCTTAGATGCTGTGTCTTCCTATAGGCACCTGCTCTCCAGATTTCAGGTTAGTTGTTTTCCAGAAAACTCACTTCATTGATGGTTTCCAGAAAAGTATTTAATTTGAGATTTGTCCAGCTTTTTCTTGTCGTGGAGGATGGAAGTGATCCTCTGTCCAGCTCTCTGTATCTCCGCGCTGGAACCAACCATCCTTTTACTTTTATCCTACCTCTATCGTCACATTTGCAGACAGCATATAGTTAGGTCACGGTTCTTAATTTTGACAATCTCTTTTAATTGATGTTTTTAGACCATTTAAATTTAATGTATTATTGACATGTTTGGATTTAGACCTACAATTTTATTGTTTTCTGTTTGTTCCCTCTGTTTTTCATTCCTAGTTCACCTTTCCTGCCTTGTTCTGGGTTAAAACTTTCAGTATTCCATTTTAATATATCTGTTATGATTTTGACTTTGTTTTCTAGTGGTGGCTCTAGGAATTACAAAATACATACTTTTCACATTCTACTTAAAATCACTGTTTTATCACTTCAGTTAAAATGTAGAAACCTTGCCGTCTTATAGGCCTCCCCTCTTTATGCTATAGTTGTCTTATATATATTACATCTGCATACATTGAGAACTGCATCAGACAATGTTAAAATTTTACTTTTAAGTGCCAAACATATTTTATAGAACCCAGGAGGAGGAGAATTATCTATTATATTTACCCAGATATTTACCATTTCTGGTCCCTCGGTTCGAATCTGAGTTATGTGCTCTCAGTGTTAAGAGTGTGAGGCCTCAGAATCTGTGTTCTTTATCTGTGTTTAGGGTGTGAGGCCCTTCAGATCTTTGAGGTCTGTTTTAGAAGGTTTGAATACGAGGCACACGGGGATGTGTATTCAGGATGTGAGGTCTCTGAAATTTTAGAGGGTCTGTGTTCCAAGTTTAGGTTTGAGCCATCTGGGTATCTGTGCTCAAGGAGTATGGCCCCTGAACACTTTGAATGCCTATGCTCCAAGATTTTGTCTGAAGTGTTTGGAGTTCGTGTTCAAGAGGTGGGATCTCTGAACTCTTCGAGGTCTGTATCCCAAGGTTTGAGTCTGAATTATGTGGATCAATATTCAATGTGTAATGTCTCTGAAATTTTGAAGATCTGTGTTGTACGATTTGAATCTGAGGTACTTGGGCTTTTTGATCAAGGTGTGAGGTCTCTGAAATCTTGAAGGGTATCTGTCCCAAATTTTGGTCTGAGGTATTTAAGTCCGTGCTCAAGGATTGGAGCCTTGAAGTTTTTGAAGTTCTGTTTTCCAATTTTTTATCTGAAGTGTTTGGAAGTCTATGTTCAGGAGTGATGTCTCTGAACTCTTCGACGGTTCCACAGTTTAAGTCTGAGATACTTAGGGGCCTGTGCTCAGGGGTGAGCTCCCTGAATTTTTTGAGGGTCTGCTCAAGGTTTGAATCTGAGGTCATTGTGGGTCTGTGGTCAAGGTATCAGGTTTCCGAACTCTGAGAATCTGTGGCTCAAGGTCTGGGTTAGAGGTATTTGGGTGTCTGTGTTCACCGTATGATACTGAAATCTTTGAGGTGTGCCCTAAGGTTTAGTCTGATTAATATAGAGAGAATGTTCAGGGTATGAGGTCTATGAATACTTTGAGGGTCTGTATTCAAGGTGTGAAGTCCGTAAAGTTTTAGTGGGTCTATGTCCCAACTTTGGGTCTAAAGTATTTAAGATCTTCGTTCAAGGGGTGAAGTCCTTAAACTCTCTGAGGGTGTGCGTTGCAAGCTTTTTGTCTGAGTTATTTGGCTGTCTGCATTCAGGTTGTAAGGTCTTTCAACTCTTTGAGGGTATATGTTTGGAAGTTTGAGCCTGAGATAGTTAGGAATCTGTGCTCAAGGGATGAGCTCACTGACTTTCAGAGTTTGTCCCAGTGTTTGAATATGAGGCAACCAGGAGTCTGTATGGAGTGTGAGGTCTCTGAACTGTTTTTGGGTCCGTGACTCAAGGTTTAACTCTGAGGTTTTGGGAGGTATCAGGTCAGTGAGAAATGTGTCTGAAATCAGTGGAGGTCTGTGTCTGAAGGTTTAAGTCTGAGACATTCAGGGATCTGTATTGATCATGTGAAATCTGAACTTTTAGAAGATCTGTGTCCCAAGTTTTGAATATGAGGTATTTGGGGTCTATTTTCAGAGTGTGAAGTCTGTGAAATTTTGGAGGGTCTGTGTCCCAAGGATTCAGTTGGAGTTATTTGGGCATCTAGAGTCGGAGTGCGAGGTCTCTGAAATTTTGAGAGTCTCTGTTCTAAGGTTTGATTCTGAGGGGTTTGGAGGTCTATGTTCAAGGTGTGAGGTCTCTGAACTCTTTAAGGTCTATGACTCAAGGTTTTGACTCCAAAGTATTTGGTGATCTGTATCCACAGTGTGAGCCCTCTGAAGTCTTCGAGGATTTGTGTTGTAAGGTTTGAATCTAAGGTCATTGTGGGTCTGTGTTCAGGGTGTAGGGCCTCTCAAATTTTTTGGTATCTTTGTTTTAAAGTTTGAGTCTGAGGTGTTTGGAGGTCTCTGTTCAGGGTGAGAAGTCTCTGAAATCTATAAGGGTCTGTTTCCAAAAGTTTCAGTTTCTTATATTTGGAGGTCCGCATTCGTGGCATGAGGTCTCTGTACTTTTAGAGGATCTGTATCCCAACGATTGAGCCTAAGTTATTCAGGGGTCTGTATTCAGGGTTTGAGGCCTCTAAGATTTTCAGTTTCTGTTCCAAGGTTTTAGTCTTAGGGATTAGGAAGCCTGGGTTCAGGGCGTGTAGTCTTTGAACTTTTAGAAAGTCTTGAGCCCTGCATTCGGGTCTGAGATATTTGCGGGTCTTTATTCAGGAAGTGAGGTCCATGAGTTCTTTGAAGGTCTTTGTTCCGAGTTTTTTGCCTGAGGTGTTTGGAAGTCCATGTTCAGGGTGTGAGGTCTCTGATCTCTCTAAGGGGCGTATGTTCCACATTTTGAGTTTGAAACACTTAGAGGTATGTGCTCATATTCTCTGAAATTTTTCATGATCAGTCCAAAGACTTGAGTCTAAGGTAACTGCTGCTCTATGTTCAGGGTGTGAGGTCTCTGAAATTTTTCAGGGTCTGCACTGTAAGATTTTGAATCTGAGGTATTTGGGAGTCCGTGATCAAGATGTGAAGTCTTGGAAATTTTAGGCTCGGATTCCAAGCTTCAGAGATATTTTTTTCTCTGTGTCCAAAGAGCGAGGTCCTTGAAATCTTAAGATCTGGGTTCCAAGCTTTTGTCTGAGTTGTTTAGACGTCCCTGTTCAGGATGTGAGGTCTCTGAACTCCTTGAGAATCCATGTTCAAAGGTTTGGATCTGAGGTATTTTGGGAGGGAGGTCTGTGTTCAGGGAGAGGGCTGTCTGAGATTTTGAGAGTCTCTCAGGTTTGAGTGTGAGGGATTTGAAGGTCTATGTTATGTGTGTACGTTCTCAGAGCTGTTTGAGGCCTGTGTCCTCAGGTTTGAATGTGAGGTATGTGGGGATCAATGTTCAGGGTGTGAGCTCTCTGAATTCTTTGAGGGTCTGTGTTCCAAGGTTTGAATCAGGGGTTCTGGGGCCTGTGATCAAGGCATGAGAGGTGTCTGAATTTAACTGTCTGTGCTCCAAGGTTTGAGCTGAAGTATTTGGGGGTCTGTGATCTGGGTGTGGAGTCTCTCAGTACTTTAATTTAAGGGTGTTAGTACCAAGGTTTTGATTATGTTCTATGGGGCTGTGAGTTCAGGGTTGGAAGTTCTGAAACACTTTGATGATCTGCATTCTCAGGCTTCGGTCTGACGTAACAGGGCATCTGGGTTCATGTGTTAGGTCTCTGAAATTATTGAACGACTCTGTTTCGGCCTTTTAGTCTGAAGTGTTTGGAAGTCAGTGAGCAGGGTGTGAAGCCTCTGGATACTTTCAGGGTCTCTGTTGCAAGTGTTGAGTTTCTGGTATTAGGAGACTTGTATTGGGGGTGTGAAATCTCTGACATCTTATACTGTCTGTGTTCCAGTGTTTGAGTTGGAGGAGGTATTGGGTGTCAGTGTTCAAGCTGCGAGGTGTCTGGAATTTTATGGGATCTGTTTCCCAAGCATTAATCTTGAGATATTTGGGAGTCTGAGTTCAACATGTGAGGTCTCTGAAGTTTGAGTGGGAGATGTTTATCGTCTGTGTTCAGAGTGTGAGGTCTATAAAGTCTTTCCCTGTGTGTTCCAAGGCCCAATCTGAGGGATTTGGGGTTCTGAATGCAGACTGCGAAGTCTGTGATATCACTGAGGGTTTGTCTTCCGTTGTTTGAGTATAAAGTATTTTGGACTGACTGTTCAGGGTAAGAGGTCTCTGAACTCATTGAAGGTCTATTTTTCAAAGTTTTACTCTGAGGTATTTGGGGAAAGTGTTCAATCTGTGCGATCTCTGATCCCTTTGAGGGCTTGTGTCCTAAGTTTGCTTCTGTGTTATTTTGTGTGTGAGTTCAGGGGTCTTTTTTGAGGTTCTGTGTCTTGAGGTTTAAGTCTGAAGCGTTTGGAACTCTATTTAGAATGTGATGTCTCTGAACTCACTGAGAGTTTGTATCTTAAAATTGTAATTGGTGTATTTGGAGATGCGTGTTTAGCGTGTGAGGGCTCTGAAATTGTTGAACGTCTTTGGTACGGATTTTGAATCTGAGCTATTTGGAAGTCTGTATTCAGGGTGGCAGAGCTCCAAAATCTTTGAGGGTCTGTATTGTGAGGTTGGAGTTTGAGCTATTTTGTAGTGTTTGTACACTGTGAGACCTCTGATTTGTTGAAGTACTTTTTTCATAGGATTGAGTCTGAGGTATTGGGTTCTGGGTTTAGAATGTAAGGTCTTAGAACTCTATAAGGATTTATGTTCTAAGGGTGGAGTCTGGTGTATTTACAGATCTTTGTTCAGGGTGTGAGTTCTCTGAAACCTTTGAGAATCTGTGTTCCAATTTTGAGTCTCAGGTATTTGGAGTCAATATTCAGGTTGTAAACACTCACAGCTCTTTTAGTGTCTGTGTTTTCATGTATCCTCTATCTGTGTTTCAAGGCTCAATCTAAGACATTTGGGGTTCTGCATTCAAGGTTAGAAGACTGTAATATGATTGAGGGTTTGTCTTCAGTTGTCTAAGTATGAAGTATTTTGGGGTTGGTGTTTAGAGTGAGAGGTCTCTGAACTCGTTGAGGGTCTGTTTTTCAAAGGTTTTGTCTAAGGTGTTTAGGGCAAGTGTTCAAGATGTGAAGTCTCTGAACTCTTTGAGGAGATGTGTCCTAAGTTTGCTTCTGTGTTATTTGACATCTAATTTCAGGGCATGAGGTCCTTGATTTTTTTTTTTTTTTTGAGGTTCTGTGATCCAAAGTGTGAGTCTGAGGTGTTTGGGACTCTATATTTAGAGTATGATATCTCTAAACTCGTTGAGGGTCTGTGTCTTAAAGTTTTAATTGATGTATTTAGGGATTTGTGTTTAGAGTGTGAGGGCTCTGAAATCTCTGAGGGTCTGTGGTACAAATTTTGAATCTGAGCTTCTGGGGTCTATGTTTAGGGTGTGAGGGTTATGAGCTCTTTGAGGGTCTGTGTTGCCGGGTTGGAGTAGGTGTTTGGTGGTGCATATTCAGGGTATGAGATACCTGATTCTTCAAAGATCTTTTTTTATAGGATTGAGTCTGAGGTATTTGCACATCTGTATTTGGAGTGTAGTCTTTGAGGCCTATGAAGTCTGTGTCCCATGATAATGAATTTGATGTACTTGTGCATCTGTATTTAGAGTTTCAGTTCTGTGAAATCTTTGAGGATCTGTGTTCCAAGATTTGAGGTGTTTTATGTCTGTGTTCTGGGTGTGAGCACTCACAAATCTTTTAGGGTCCGTGTTTTAATGTTTATATGACATATATGGGTTATTTGTGGAAGGAGTAGGTTCTCCGAATTCATTGAAGGTATGTGGCCCGAGGTTGGAGTCTCAGGTGTTTCTAAGATGAAGTACTGAGTATGAGGTCTATGAATTCATTGAGGCTCTGGGTTCCAAATACTGAATTACCAGTGTTTGGAGGTATGTGTTCATGTTGTGATGATACAGAACACTCTCATGATATGTGTCCCAAGGTTGGAGTCTGAGGTGTTTGGGGTCTCTTTTCAAGGTTGGAGATGTCTGACCTCTTTGAGGTTTGTTTCCTAAGTTTGCTTCTGAGGGGTTTTTTGGTGTCTAAGTTCAGAGTGTAAAGTCTCTAAACCTTCGAGGATCAGTACTCCAAGATTTGCATGTGTGGTATTTGGGTAGTTATGTTCAGGATGTGCAATCTCTGAAATCTTTGAGGGCCTGTGTTCTAACTTTAGAATCAGATGTGTTTGGAGGTCTCTGGGCTAATTAAGTGTGCTCCAGTGTTTGAATGTGAATTATTTTGGGGTCTGTGTTCAGAGTGTGAGGTCTCTGCCTTTTGAAGATCTTTTTTTTCGTGTGAGTGAGTCTGAGGCATTTGGGGTCTGTATTCACAATAAGCATTTACAAATATTTTAGGATCTGTGTTTTAGTATTTAAATATGAGGCATATGGATTCTGTGTTCAGAGTGTGAGATCTCTGAATTCTTTGAAGGTTTGTGTCATAAGGTTGGAGTCTGAGGTGTTTGGAAATTCCTGTTCTGCGTATGAGGTCTATGAACTCTAGAAGGTCTACATTCCAAATATTGCATCTAAGATATTTGGATTGTGTATTCAAGTTGCAAGGTACAGAACTCTTTCAGGGTCTGTGTTCCAAGGTTGGCATCTGAGGTGTTTGGGTCAGTATTCAGAGTGTGAGGTCTCTGAACTCTTTTAGGGTTTTTGGCCTGAGTTTGCTTCTGAGGTTTTAGTGTCTCTCTTCAGCGTATGAGGACTCTGAACTCTGGGAGGTTCTGTGTTTAGTATTTGAGGGTGGTGTTTGGGGATTTATATTTAAGATGTGAAGCCTATGACTTATTTGAGGGACTGTGTTCCAGGGTTTGACTCTGAGATACTTTCAGGACTGTGTTCAAGGAGTGAGAGGAGTGTGAATTTATTAAGTGTCTATGCTCCAAGGTTTAAATCTGTTTAAGGTGTAAAGTGTTTTGGGGTCCATGTTCAGAGTATGAGGTCTCTGAACTCTCTGAAGGTCTTTTATTCACAGAATTGCATCTGAGGTATCTGTGGTCTGTGTTTGGAGTGTAAAGTCTTGAACTCTTTGAGAGTCTGTGTTCCTAAGCTTGAGTTAAAGGTATGGGTCTGTATTCAGGATGTGGGTATTCACAAATCTTCAGGACCTGTGTTTTAATATTTGAATATGAGGTATATGGGTTCTATGAGCAGGGCTGAGGTCCCTTAACTTGTTGAGGGACTGTGATCAATATTTGAATCTGAGTTAATTTGCAGACTGTGTTCAGTCAAGAGGTCTTCTGAATTCTTTCAGGCTTTGTGTCACAACATTTGAGTCTGAGGTGTTTGGAAGTTCGTGTTCTGGGTCTGAGGTCTATGAACATTTGGGGCACCAGGTTCCAAATATTGAGTCTGAAGTATTTGGAGGAGTGTGTACGGGTTGAGTGGTCACAGAACTCTTTCAGGGTCTGTGTTCCAAGGTTGGAGTGTGAGGTGTTTGGGTCAGTGTTCATGGTGTGAGGTCTCTGAAATCTTTGAGAGTTTGTGTCCTAAGTTTTCTTCTGAGCTTTTTGGTGTCTCTGCTCAAGGTATGAATTTCCTGAACTCTTGGAGTGTCTGTGTTCCAGGATTTAAGTTTGTGGCATTTGGGGATTTATGTTTGGATATGAAGTCTCTGAATTCTTTGAGGGCCTGTGTTCCAGTGTTAGAATCAGAGATATTTGCAGGTCTGTGTTCAAGGAGTGAGATATGTGTGGACTTATTGTCTAAGCTGCACGGTTTGAATCTGAAGTATTTTGGGGCCTTCAGTCAGGGCGAGCGATTTCTGACTTCTTTGAGGGAGTTTGTCCCAAGGTTTGATTCCGTGTGGGGGCATCAGTTCATAGTTCGAGGTCTCGAAACACACTGATGATCTGTGTTCCAAGTTTGAGTCTCTGAGGTAATGGGAGGGCTGTGTTCAGTGAGTTAGGTCTCTGTAATATTTGTCTGTATTTCGGTAGTTTAGTTAGACGTGTTTAGGGTTGCTGTGCAGACTTTTAGGTCTCTGAACACCTTGAGGATCTGTGTCCCATATTTTCAGTCTGAGGTGATGGTGGGTATGTGTTCCGGTATGACATCTCTGAATTTTAGAGTGTATGCATTTCAATTTTGAGTGCAAACGCTTGGGGCTATGTATCCAAGATGGGAGGTCTCTAAACTCTTTGATGGTCTGTGTTCCAAGTTGTTGAGTCAATGGTATCTGGAGATTTGTGTTCGCCGTATGAAGTCTCTGAAATCTCACAGAGCCTGTGTTCCAAGATTTGAGTTGGAGGTATTGGTTGTCATTGTTCAAGCTGTGACATATGTGAAATTTTATAGAGTCTGTTTCCCAAGGGTTGATCGTGAGATATTTGGGAGGCTGGATTCAGGACATTAGGTCTCTAAAATTTTAGAGGGCTGTGTCCCAAGATTTGGGTGTGAAATATTTAGGATCTGTGTTCAAATTGTGATGGCTCTGAAATCTTTGTGTGTCTGTGTTCCAAGATTAAATCTTATGAATTTGGGGCTCTGAATTGAGGGTGTACAGCCCCTTATCTCATTTAAGAATCTGTCTGCCAATGTCTGAGTCTGAAGTATTTTGGAGTGTGTGCTCTATGAACTCATGGAGGGTCTAGTTTTCAAGGTTTTAGTCTGAGGCATTTGAGACGAGAGGTCTCTGAACTCTCAAAGGATCTATGTCCTAAATTTGCTTATGAGTTTTTTGATGTCTCAGTTCAGGATGTGAGGCCCTTGATCTTTCTGAGGTTCTGTGTCCCAAGGTTTGAGTCTGAAGTTTGGGAGTCTGTGTTTAGACTGTGGGTTCTGAACTCTTTGAGGTTCTGTATATTAAAATTTTAATTAACATGTTTAGGCATCTGTATTCAGGATGTGAGAGCTCTGAACTCTTTAAGCATCTCTGTTACAAGATCTGAGGTATTTGGAGGTATCTGTTAGAGTGAGAATCTCTGGTTCTTTGAAGGTCTTTTTTTGCACAATTGATTCTAAAGTATGTGGAGGTCTTTATTTAGAGTGTGAGGTCTTCGACCTCTTTGAGGATCTGTGTCCTAAAATTCTGAGCTTGATGTATGTGCAGATCTGTGTTAGGGTGTGAGGTCTCATGTATTTGTGAGTGTGTCTTAGGATGTACAGTTTGGGAAGCCTTGGAATTCTTTAAAGGTCTGTGTTCCAAGGTTTGAGTCTGAGGTATTTGAGAATCTGTGTTTAGACTGTGATGTCCCTGAACATTTTGGAAGTCTGTCATTTAACTGGTGGATTTGGGAATCTGTGTCTAGGACATGTGGTCTCTGAACTCATTGAGGGACTATGTTGCAAGGTCAGAGTCTGAGATCTTTGAAGGTGTGTGTACAAGGTATAAGGTCTCTGAGTCCTTGAAGGTCTTTTTCTTATAATTGACTCTGGGGTATTTGGGGATCATCTTTAAAGTGTGAGGTCTTTGAAGTCTTTGAGGTCTGTGTCCTAAGATTTCAACTTGATATATTTGCAAGTTTGTGTTTAAGATGTCAGGTTTCTGAAAGCTTTGAGCAGCTGTATTCCATATTTTGAGTTTCTTGTGTCAGGGTCTATGTTCGAGTGATAAGCACTCACAAATCTTTTAGGATCTGTGGTTTAAAGTTTGAATGAGAGGTTCTGTGTTTAGTGAATTAGAGTTCTGTGTTCAGTCAGTGAGATCTCTGACCTTGTTGAGGTTCGATGACCCGAGTTTGAGTCTCAGCTATTTGAGGGGACCTACATTCAGGTTTCTAGGTTTCCAATCTCCTTGAGGGTTTTTGTCACAAGGTTTGAGTCTCAGGTATTTGGAAATTCATGTTTTGGGTGTGAGATCTATGAACTCCTTGAGGGCCTGTGTTCCAAATGTTGTGTCTGAGATATTTGGAAGTATTTCTTCAGGTTGCAAGGCTGCAGAATACTGTAGAGTTTGTGTTGTAAGGTTGAAGTCTGTGGTGTTTGGGATCTGTGTTTGGAACGTGAGATCTCTGAACACTTTGAGAATTTGTGTTCCAAGATTTGAGTGTGTGGTATTTGAAGATTTGTGTTGAGAATGTAAATCTCTAAAATCCTTGTAGGTCTTTGTTCCAAGTTTTGAATTAGAGATATTTGGAGTTCTGGTTCATGGAGTGGGAGATGTTTTAATTCATTGTACATGCTCCGGGGACTGAATCTGAAGGATTTTGGAGTCTGTGTTCAGATGAGAAGTCTCTGAACTCTTTCAATGTGTTTTTCCCAAGGTTTAATTCTGATGTATGGGTGTGTGAGTTCAGGATTAGAAGTTTCTAAACACTTTCATGATCTTTGACCAAAGTTTTATTCTGAGGCAATGGAGGATCTGTGTTAAGTGCACATGGCCTCTGAACTCATGGATGATCTGTTTTTCATGGATTTATTCCTAGGTGTTTGGCATTCAGTGTTCAATGTGTATGATCTCTGAACTCTTTGACAGCCTGTATTCCAAAGTTGGAGTCTGAGATATTTGTTGGTCTGGGTTGAGTGTAAGGTCTCTGAACACTTCAAGGGTCAGTGTTCCAAGATTTGATTGTGTGGTATATGGGGGTTTGTGGTCAGGCTGTGGGTTCTCTTAATTCTTTCGGGGTCTGTGTCCCAAGGTTTGAGTTGGATGTATTTGTTTCTGTGTTCAGGGTATGAGGTCTCTGAACATTTTGCAGTCTCTATTTCAAGGTGTGAATCTGGGGTATCCAGGTATAGTGCTCAAGCAGTGAAGCATTCAGAATTTGATGGGGTCTGTTTCACAGGGTTAAGGTCTGAGATATTTGGGAATCTGTGTTCAGCATGTGAGGGCTCTGAACTTTTAGACTGTCTTTGTCTCAACATTTGAGATGAGGTATTTGGGGTCTATCTTCAATGTGTGATGTCTCTGAAATCGTTGGTAATCTATTCCATAGTTTGAGACTGGTGTTTGGGTGTTTTGGGATCGGGATGTGAGATACTTAACTCTTCGAGGGTCTACGTTCCAAGTTTTGAGTCTTAGGTATTTGGACTATGTCCATTGTTGCAGGTCTCTGAAATCATTGAGCATCTGTATTCTAACAATTGAATCTGTGGTATTTGGGGGTTTGGTGTTCAGAGTGTGCAGTCTGAATTCTTTGAGATCCTGTGTTCCAATATTTGATTTAAAGTATTTTGGATACTGTGTTCAGAGTTGGAAATCTCTGAACTTTTTGAGGGTCTGTGTCCCAAAGATTGAATCTGAGGTGTTTCGGGTCTGAGTTCAGAGTTTGAACTCTTTGATTGTCTGTGTTGCAAGGTTTGAGTCAAAAGGATTTGAGTATGTATGATGAAGATGTAAGGGATCTGAATTCTTTGAATGTCTGTGTGCTGAATTTATGTCTGAGATCATTAGAGGTCTATGCTCAGGCTATGAGGTCTCTGAGTTTTTTGAGGGTCTATCACAAGATTTGACTCTGAGGTATTCATTGACCTCTGAGGATCTGTGTTACAAGGATTTAGCCTGAGGTATGTGGAGGGTCTGTCTTCATGTTGGGGGGTTTCTTAGTTATGTGTGAAGTCATGAACACTTTGAGGTGTGTGTCCCAAGGTTTGAATATGAGCTATTTTGGTGTCAATGTCCTAGGTATGATGTCTCTGAACTTTTAAGGGATCTGTGTCCCAAGGTTTGTGTGTGAGGTGTTTGGGTGTGTGTTCAGGATATGAGGTCTCGGAACCTCACAAAGGAGACTGTATGTCCCAAGGTTTAAATTTAAATCTGAGGTATTTAAGTATTTAGTCTGTGTTCATGATGAGAGGCTTTGAACTCCATAAGGTTCTCTATTGCAAATATTGACTCCAAATTTTGGGAGGTTCTGTGATCAGGGTGTGAGGTCTCTGCACTTTTAAAGGGCCTGTTTCCAAAGATTTGAGCCTGTGGTATTAGGTGGTCTGTGTTCCAGGTCTTATATCTCTCAACTCTTTGAGAGTGTGCATTTCAAGTTGTGAGTCTGAATTATTTGGTGTCTGTGTTCAAGGTGTGAGGTAAATGAATTTTTAGAGGATCTGAGTTTCATATTTGGGTCTGAGGTGTTTGGGGTCCAAATTCAGAATGTGAGGTCCTTGAACTCTTTAAGTGTCTTTGCTCCAAGTTTTGAATCTGAGGTGTTTGAGTGTCTGTGTTTGGGGTGTTAGATCTCTGAAATCTTTGGGAATCTGTGTCCTAAGGTATGACTCTGAGGTATTTGGAGTCTTGTTCATGGTGTGGGATTTCTAAAGGCTTTGATGATCTGTGCCCAAAGTTGAAGACTGAGATATTTAGGGTCCATCATCCAGGCCTATGGTCACTGAAATCTTTGAGATTATGTTTTCCATGATTTAAGTCTAATTTATTTGGGTGGGTCTGTATTCAGGGTGTTCAGTCTCTGAACTCAGAGGGTCTGTGCCCCAAGTTCTCATCTGAAGTATTTGGTGTCTGAGTTTGGAGTATGAGGTCCTTGACATCTTTGAGTATCTGCTCTAAATTTTGTATCTCGAGTATTTAGAATCTCTGTTAAAGGTGTTAAGTCTGAAATCTTTGAGAATCTGTCTTACATGATTTGAGTCTTAGGTAGTTAGAGTCTCTGTTCAGGGCATGAAGTCTCTAAACTCTTTGACAGTCTGTCCCATTGTTTGATTTCAGGTATTTGAGCATTTGTGTTCAGGATGTGAAGTCTCTGAACACTTCAGAGTCTATGTCACAAGGTTTGAGTCTGAGGTGTTTGTAGGTTTGCACTCGGGGTACAGGTTCTCTGAATACTTTGTGGGTCTCTCTTCAAGGTGTAAAGTCTCTGAAATTTTAAATCACCTGTGTCCCATGTGTGGGTAGAGGATTTGGGGTCTGCTTTTGGAGGGCGAGGTCTCTGACATCTTTGAGGTTCCTTCCCAAGGTTTGAATCTTAGATACTGGGGCATTGTTCCAGATGTGCAGTCTCAGAAATCTGTAGGGTTCTGTGTCCCAAGGTTTGAATCTGAGGTAAAGGAGTCTATATTTGGGAAATGACGTCTCTGAACACTTTGAGGGCCTATGTTCCAAGAGATGTGTGGTATTGGGGCTTTAGTTTAGGAGGCAGGTTTATGAGTTCTTTGAGGGTCTGTGTTCTAAAGTTTGAGTTTGAGGTACCTGGGGATCTCTTTTCAGGGTGTGACCTCTCAAATCTTTGAGGCTTTCTCCCAAGATTTGAGTCTGAGGTATTTAGTCATTTGTTTTCAGGGTATAAAGTCTCTGACTTCTTTCAGAGTCTGTGTTCCAAGGTTTGATTCTGAGGTAATTGGGGAGTTTTCAGGAAGTAAGGTTTCTGAACTCATTTATGGCCTCTTCCAAAATTTGAGCCTGGGGTATTAGAGACTGAGTTTAAGGTACAAAGACTGTGAACTTTTAGATGTGCTATGCCCCAGGTTCTAGTATTAGGTATTTGGGTGTTTGTGAAATCTTTGAGGGCCTATTTTTCTACATTTTGGTCTTAAGTATTTGGGGGTCTGTGTTCAGTATGTGAGGCCTCTGGACTCTTTCAGGGTCTATGTGCCAAGTTTCAAGACTTAAATGTTTGGCATACTCTGGTCAGGTTGTGAGTTATCTGAACTTTTTGAGGGTCTGTGTTTCCAAATTTGAGTCTGAGGTGTTGGGCAGTCTGTGTTCAAGGTATCAGGTCCCTGAAAATCTTTGAGGGTCTGTTTTCCAAGGTTTCAGTCTCAGGTTTTTGTGGTCTGTACTCAGTGTGTGAAGTCCCTGGATTTTTTAATGGGTATGTGTCCTGTGGTTTGAATCTGAGGCTTTGGGGATCTGAGGCCAGGTGTGTCATCTCTGCATGTTTGAGGGTGTGTATATCAAGCTTTAAGTCTTAAGTATTTGGTACTCTGGTCAGGATTTGTGGTCTCTGAACTCTTTCAAGATCTGTGTTGAAGATTCAGTATGAGGTGTTTGGGGCATCTGTGTTTAAGGTGTTAGGTCCCTGAAAATCTTTGAGGGTCTGTTTTCTAAGATTTAAATCTTAGGTGTTTGCTGTCTGTGTTCAGCTTGGGAGCTCTCTGAATTCTTTGGGGTTGTGTGTCCCAAGTTTTGAAGCTAAGGTTTTGGGGACCTGTATTTGTGGTCTAAGGTCTCTGAATCCCTTGGGGTTGTGTTCCCAGGTTTGATTGGGAGGTAATTGGAGGTCTGTGTTCGGGGAGTGAGGTTTCTGAACTCATTTAGGGCCCTTTCCAAGATCTGATACTGAGATATTTAGAGACTGTCTTCAGAGTATTAGTCTTTGAACTTTTAGGGGGTCTGTGTCCGAGGTTTGAGTCTGAGGTATTTGTTTAGTCCATATTCAGAATATGAGGTCTCTGAAATCTTTGAGGGTCTGTGTTCTAGAGTTTTAGTCTGAGGTATTTGGGAGTGTGTGTTTAGGTTGGGAGGTCTCTGAAATCTGTGGACTCTGTGTCTCAAGATTTGCCTCTGAGCTATTTGCTATTTAAGTATCTTTGTTTAGAGTGTGAGGTCTCTAAATTTTTTGAAACCTTTGTCATGTCCTCAGCCTTCAATTCTATGTAATTGGAGATCTCAGTTAATAGAATGTATGTAGTACTTGAACTCTTTGAGGCTCTGTCCCAAGGTGGTCAGTTTTTAGTGTGTATTGCCTCTGAACTCTTTCAGGATCTGTGTTCCAAGGTTTGATGCTGAAGTTTTGGGGGTCTGTGTTGGGTGTGAGGTCTCTGAGCTCTTTAGGATTCTGTGTGCCAAGATTTGATTCTGAAGTAATTGGGGATCTGTTTTTAGGAAATGAGGTTTCTAAACTCATTTAGAGCCCCTTCCAAGGTTTGAGTCTGAAATACTTAAGGGCTCCGTTCAGGGTGAAGTCTCTGAACTTTTAGAGGGTCTGTGCCCCAAGATTTGAGTCTGAGGTATTTGAGGTTTATGTTCAGGATGTGTGGTCTCTGAAGTCTTTGAGATTCTGTGTTTCAGAATTTTTGAGTATGAGGTAATTGGAGGTCTGTATTCAGTGTGGGAGGTGTCTGAACTCTTTCAGGGTCTTTGTCCCAAGTTTGATTCTGAGGTATTTGGAGTCTACATTTAGTGTGTGAGGTGTGTTTGAGTTTCTGTGTCTCAAGTTTCTAATCTGAGGTATTTAGGGGTTCCTGTCAAGGTATGAGGTCTCCGAACTCATTAAGTGTTTGTGTTTGAGATAGCGTCTTTGGTATTTGTCGGTTTGCGTTCAGGATGTGAAGTCTCTGCAATCTTTGAGGGCCTTCATTCCAAGGTTGAAGGTGAGGTTTCGGGGGTCTGTACTCATGGTGTGAGGTCTCTGAATTCTTTGGGATTCTGTGTTCCAAGATTTGAATCTGAGGTAACTGAATGAAGTGCCATTTCCTATTGAGAGGTCCTATATATGCATAGCCAAAGGGTGAAGGGAACTTCATTTTTTTCCATCTTAAGCACATTTCCAAAATAGTGTCTGTAAATTAAAATATCCTAAATAAACCTTGCTTGTTATAGATTTCCATTATATCTTCCAAGAAAAAGAAAAGTTTGTCCTGAAGATATTGCAATGGTTGTTTTTAAAACATAGCATATAATTGGTAGGAAGAATGTTTCTGGGAAAAATATAGTGTTTATAGTAACACAGATATGTCTTCCATTAGCAGTTGTTTTAGAAGAAGAACTCTTAAGCATATCATATTTTCTAAACCAAATTAACTCTGAGTACATTAAAAAAAAATCAGGACTATGTTTAAAGAACGCCTCAAACGCCACATCCCATACAAAATCTTCTTGGTCTTGTAGATGCTAGAATGTTACCTGAAACCTTTCTGGAAATCCAGTCCACTCACACACACCCCCATGGCTAGCCAAAGGCAAAGTGAATTGTTCACCCTCCTTCATTCCTGCAGCATTATCATAACACCTATTTTATGTGAGATTTCATTTCACACTGTCTACTGTGCCTCCTCCCACTGAGGGCAGAGACAGGGACTATATCTTCTCTCAGTATCTTTGGTTCCTACCATGGTGCCTGACCCACAGTGAGTGGTAAATATTAATGCTGGTATTTTTCATCTGTTATTCTAATAAGTCATCATGCCTTTATAAAATCCTTTCTACCTCAAGTCACTCTGTCATGTCACTGACAGTGTTAAACTGGTTTGAAAGGAAGCATTCCTAAAGGTACCTGGGGTGGACACTGTGATGCACCACCCAGATGCCCCTTTGATGAAGGGCTTAAGTCCCTCAGCTGCTGGGCGTGCTATTGGCAGACAGTTGTCAGCCTCTTCAGGGATTGTCTCAACTGCAGAGAGCTGCCTCACTCAAGGTAACACTCCTTCCCCGGGTGGCCCGCATTTAGTGACTGATCAGTATAGGGGTATAAAGGCATGGCCACCTAGGCCCAAGCTGGGATAACTCTGTTATCCTTTTAATGTCTGTAGGGTCTCTGTTGATGACCCCGTGTATGTTCCTGATATCAGTGATTTGTTTCCTCTCCCTAGTTTTCTTTTTCAGTCTAGCTAGAGGTCTGTCAATTTTGTTGATCTTTTCAAAGATCTGACTTTCAATTTTGTTAATGTTCTCTACTGTCTGTTTCCAATACAGTTGATTTCTGCTCTTTATTATTTCCTTCCTTCTAGTTACCAAGGATTAACTTTGCTCTTCTCTTTCTAGCTTCTTAAAGGGAAATGTTAGGTTATTGATTTTATATACTTCTTTTCTAATATTATCATTTAAAGCTATAAATTTCACTCTAAGTATTCCTTTAGTTCAGTCCCGTCAATTTTGACCTGTTCTACTTTTATTGTCATTCGGCTCAAAATATTCTCTAATTTCCCCCGTGATTTCATCTTTGATCCATGAATCATTTGAAAGTATGTTGTTTAATTTCCAGATATTTGGGGGTTTCCAGTATATCATATCATAATTGAATTCTAATCTAATTCAACTGTAATCATAGAACATATTTTGTATGATCCTGGTCCTTTAAAATTTATTGAGATATGTTTTAAGGTCTAGCCTATGGTCTATTGTGGTGAAATGTACCATGTGCACTTGAAAAGACTGTATATTCTACAGTTGTTGGATGGAGTGTTCTATAGATGTCAATTAGGTCAAGGTAGTTGATAGTGCTGTTCAGACCTTCTATGTCTTTACTGATTTTTTTTTTTTGATCTAGCCATTCTATCAGCTAGAGAGGAGTGTTGAAATCTCCTACTATGATTCTGTCAATTTTTGCTTCATGTATATTGACACTCTATTATTAGGTACATACATATTTATAATTGTTATATCTTTCTAAGGAACTGTCCCCTTTATCATTATAGCATTTCCCTTTTATCTGTGGTAATACCGTCTTCAAGTCTATTTTATCTGATTTATAATATCCACTCCATCTTTCTTATGTTTTTCATGTGGATAGTATAAGTTTTTCCATTCATTTGCTTTTGAACTTTCTGTATCTTTATATTTAAAGTATCTTTCTTGTATGTAGCGTTTAGTAGGGCCTTGCTTTTTATCCACGCCGTGCATCTCTGCATGTTAATTGAATTTTTGATACCATTAACATTTAATGTAATAATTGACAGGGTTGTTTTTAGGGTTATCAGGTTATTGGGAAGGGAGGTTGTTCTGTTTATCCCCTCTAGTTTCTGTTTTGTTTTGTTTTTGTTTGCTTATCTGTTCTCTTCCCCCTTTCTTGCCTTCTTTTGGATTATTTGAGTATTTTTGATCTGCTGCAGAAACCCCAAACCAGGAGTGGTATTTAGGATAGCAGTAAACAGGCATTAACTCCCCTGCACCAATGAGAGGTAACAATGTGGGAACATTCATCAAAATAAAAAAATGGTCAATCCATCCTTAGGGATATTTGTCTGTTTTGTTCACTGATGTTTCCCCAACTCCTAAAACAAGCCCTAGCCACACAATAGGTGCTCAATAAGGGTTTGTTGAATGACTGCACTCTTTGACCAAGCAATCCTACTTCTAAGAATATATAATAAACCCTCACATACACACAGAGCTGTGTGCACAAGACGGAAGGAGCAACCAACCTGTAAAAACATAATAGCCAATGCACATTGGAGGGTAAGTGAGTAATGGGGGTTCATGTTACACCATGGAGCATAAGCAAGCTGCAAAACAGAATGAGGGGTCTCAATCTGTACTGGCCAGAAGGATTTCTTCATGACACATTATTAATGGAGGACAAGTGGGTACCGCTCATAATGGGACCTTGTTTGTGTGTGTGTATGTGTGTGTGATGTGTGAGTGCAGAGAAAAATGTCTGGAATAAAACACCCATAACTGACTCCACCTGTCACCTGTGAGGTGAGGGAGAATGGGATAGGTGATAATGGCCTAATGTAGTCCATATACTTAGATGTTGTTTGAAGCTTTGGCACTAGGCCATATGCATGTATTATCTGTGTATGTATTTATAAAGGAAAAGCATATACGGAAAAAACAATACTGGCACTACAGGGCTGCGTGAAATTGAGGATATGAGGAGTGTAGAGGAACAGGGTCTCAAACTCACAGGGACATGTAACTATAGATCATGAGAGAAACCCCTCAGTTTGACTTCCATTTGAACTGTGATCCCTTTGAGAAAAACTCCTATTTTGGAATTCTTTACAAACAGTCGTTTTCCAGTGTCCTCCATGTCAACGGATAGCACCATCACCCATCTTATTACCCAAAAGAGAAACCTGGTCCCAATATTTTACAACTCCCTCTCTTTTAACCCAAGTCCAAATCCTTGCCGAGGTCTGTCCATTTTACTTTTCAAATACCTGTCAAATATGCCCATTTCTTTCCATGTCTGCTATATCCACTTAGTCCAGAGCATTTATCACCATCTCTCCCTTTAATTGCCAAAATAGTCTAATAGCCTTCTAACTCTGTTTTAGTTTATTTTCCCCCTAATAATGTGTTTTCTCATATTTGCATTCACTTCCACGTTTCTTTTTAGAGTGATCAAATTGAATCCTGTAATTCATAATTCACTGCCACAACAGCTGGTATCATATTTCACTTTCTACTTATGGCTTTACAGATGTTGGGGGGAGAGTTGGGTCTAACTATCTCACTATGTACTGATTTCCTATTTTTTCCTTTCTCAATCTATAGCCTTCCAGAAAGCAAGAAAAGTGTTCCAGGTGATCGCAACCTCAGCATTGCTAAAGTAAAAGTGCTCTAGGTGAGGCTTGAACCCACAATCTCAGCATTGCTCACATGTAGTACTGCATTGTGCATACTGCAACCTAATCAAATGAGCCACTGGAGCCAAAACTGGGGGGAAAGTCTAGAAAGCCTTAATAAAGACACTTATCTTGGTAGTGTGCAGTCTGTTCTTAGGGACCTGTGTTTTGTCTTTATAGCCTTGGCATTTTCCAAAACACTTGCAGACTTTTGCTGACCTTCCATCCCCTCCACAATTCTTCCCCCTGCCAGCAGTCAATACCGCATCTCAAATCTTTCTTATGCTGTAAATGCTATTCCTGGTCACGCACTGATTCTAACCTGACAGAGATGACAAAACAGCTTGCTACCCTAAAACATTTAAAGGGCTAAGAGAACAACTACTTATAAAAATAATTTTTTAAAGTTATAAACAAAACAATGACTAATTAATATAAACTAAGAAAATGCAAATAAAATAAGGAAAATAATTATTAAAAAATTATCCAAAATTTCTCACTTGAGAATACCACTTAAGAAATGGTGTACTTTCTGCAAGAGAGGAAAAACTTTCCCCTATACTCTTAGGTTCTCTGCCTGGGGCCCTACAAATTAGAATGACAAAAGACAGATTAACAAGAGAAAAACAAACAAAAGTTTATTAACACCTGCATTGCTTGGGAGCATTCATTAATGAGTAACTCAAAGGGAAGGTTGAATTTGAAGTCTGTATACCTAAAGTAGTGTGGAAAAGGGAGGGGGAGAAAGAGCACTTATGGAAAAGCAAATGACTTTTTGGAAAGATAAATGGGCCTTTAGGAGAATAGATGGGAGACATAATAGTCTTGTGACAATGTCTTTTTGGATGTGGTGCTGACTTGACTTTTCTCTCAGAGAAGATAAGAGTTGCTCCTAGGGAGGGTATCTATGAAAATTGAGTTCTTTAGAGAGGCTCTGCTTTTAAGCATATAAGGGATTTCAGAAATCCAGATGCCTTCAGCTCAAAATAATTCTTATGCCAAAGTGGCATATTTTGGAGTGGCATACCCTGATCCCCTTCATTTCCTTCTAGGCTTTTGCTATACATTGCTAAAAACAATGCTTGGCCCATATTAAGCATCTATAAGTGTGGCTTTTACTCTGATGTCTCTTGACATGTCCTTTCTGTCTGTATTGCTTCTTCCTCCCTCCCTCTTATCTCCTCACCCCCCTTGCCCTGTCCCCCACACTGTCACATCCCCCACTCACATTCTGTTGCAAACTGACCCCTCTTGGCTCTGTGTCCTGGGATCTGGCACCCTGGGCTGCCTGCCATACTTCTCCCACCAGGGCAGAATTCCTGTTTAAGAAAGTGACTTCTGTGAAGTTACCCTAAAGCACAAATCCAATTTTTGTTTCGAGTAAAGAAGAGAATGGTTGAATGTATGAGTGCACTTCAGGGATGACGGATTTGAGGCAGAGGTGCCTGCTGGGCTGGTGAGTTTAGGGGTGAATGGAGAACACATGACTGTAGGAGTTCACACGAGGTCAGCCCCCATGACCAGAGCATGGCTACGGTTGATGAGCTATCTGATCCCTGCAGGGGTAGGGGTGCAGGGAGGAGTCAGGGATAATATCCTTTACAGGAGGACCACAGATGCTCCAAGATCGCTTCTAGCACTTATCACGCTCCAGTGCCAAAGCCCCGTCTCCTTAGTTGTGAAGGCCTACCCAGCAACCAATCACCTGTACCGAACTAGGAGCCAGTGAGAGCACAGCATGCAAGGAAGCGGGTGAGACTTACAGGGACTTCTGGAGATCCCCTGCAGCTGGGTAGAACTGGGGCATGAAAGTTCTTTAGGACCAATGAGAGCCCAGGAAGGTCCTTGATTCCTGTTCCCCTCATCCCAGAGCCAATGTCTGCCCCAGGGCTCATGGTCTTAAGGCCAATTCAAAGTGGACAAATGGGTGAAGAGGGGTACTGAGAACCATGATGGAGGCTGCAGAGCAGATGAACACCAAAGCTGGAAAGTAGGTGTCTGCATAGATCCCAAGTGGAAGCCTGGAGGATGGGGTGGTCAGATTCCTGCCTCCACCAGGAATAGGGTTGATTCCCCCTCCTCCCTGACCTACAGTTCACAGGTCCAGTGTAGCCCCTCCTCCCAGTGAACTCTTCTCTCCTTGTGTTCTGCCACCATGCTACACTAGTGGAGTGCTCCATCTGCAGCTCCCTTCCCAGTCACTCCAATGAGTCCTCTATCCACATCAACCCTCATGCACCCTAGACTATCCCTTCCTGTTTCCCCATCCCAGCGTCTGGAAATGAATTGTCCCAAACCCTGAATATTTTATAGAAAACAAAGACCAAGGTTCCAGTCCCTTGCGTCAGAACTTCATCCTAGCATGTGGTTCAGAGCCCCTTCCACAGAACTTAAGCCCAGGGTCCAAAAGAGGAACCCAATGTTCCTGCCCAAGGCCATCAAGCTTCAGAGTCTTTGCAGTGGCTGGGCCCTGTGTCTAGTCCATCCTTTACACAGCCCTGCACTTGGCTCATTGTCTACTCTTTTTCAGGGCTCTGTTCAAACATCACCTGATCTGAGAGTCTCTTCATGATCACCCCAAATAAAATATACAATACCTCACATCATCCCTTGTTGTCCCCTTAAGCATGTTTTATTTCCTCTTCTCCCCTCTTCTACACTCAGCCCCAGAGCAAGGGCCAGATATTTGGGGCCAGCTGAAGAAGGTTGGATTTCTGCGAGGTGGCGTGGTGGAGCTCTTGTCTGGCCCTTTTACCAATAAGAACATGAATCATATTGGACATCACTTGGGGTTAGGTGTTATCTCAGAAGTCCAGGGCCTAGACCTGAGTGGGGAAGGAGGGTAGACGTGGCTGAGACACAGTGGTGGCTTGTCCCTATTATAGAGATGGGAGTAATGAGGCCCAGAGGCCACTGGCCCCAAGATCCAGGAAGGTGGTGGGTGAGGAGTGAGACCTCTCCCTGGCCCCACCCCCCCATCTTGGGGCTGCTGCAGAACAGGGGGCACTAAGGAGCTGAAGGGGGCCCGTGGGACAGTTGTGGAGGGTGTTGTGGGCAGAGAGTCAGGCCCCCAGGTGGAACATCCCCTCTGCCCATTCTCAGGATCCTGGAGCACTGTGGGTACTCAGTTTTGTTATCAACCTTAGGATCTTGGGTTCTTCACCCTCCCCTAGTGGACACACACTCCAACAGTCCAACAGCTGGGACTGGGTCTGCTAAAGCCTTTGGGGCTGGAGGTCTGTAAAAAAAGTCTCAGAGAATCGTGAGCTCTAGACCTGGGTGTTGGTGTGGCTCATGACAGACGGGTGGGGAAGAAGGCATGGCCAGAGGTGTGAACAGATGTGAACACACAAATAAACTCTCTCTGACCAGCATGTTGCCTGTGGCACAGGCTTCCTCACAGGGGGCACTCTCCCCACAGAGCCAGCTCCTGAGGGCTGCATAGCGAGAGCATCCCAGTTTACCCGAGTCCTTGCCTGCTTCTCTGAGAATAATAATGTCTTGTCACTCGAGGTCATACTCCTGTGTGGAACAGGTCCCAGGCTCAGGGTCTCCACATCTGCAGGCCAGGAACAATGTGTGCAGGAATGGGGGAGGTCTGATTTACTGGGGTCTCCTCCCTCACTCCACCTTCTGAAGCATCCAACGTGAGTCCCTCCTCCCTCAGAGCCCCCAGAAGGTTTCTCTCCTTGCCCTGACCAGTCTGGTTCTCAACCATGTGCAGAGAGTCCCCCTCATCTTTCTGATGTGTTCCTGTCATCTTGAGGATTAGGCCTGCTTTTGCCACCTCACGTGGCTCCTCTTTCACAGACCCCTGGGCTCAAGGAATCCCCTCTCAGACCAGCACTCAACAATGATAATAATCTGATTGTTCTGCTTGTCACAGCAGAAGACAGGAGACAGCCTGCTTGTCCGTGCATGGGGGATGAGGAGCAAATGGTGGATTTTCATCCTCGCAACATGGGGGACAGTGGGCAGAGGTTAATCTATGGGCTGCTGAGGAACAGTCTCCAAAGCGCATTGTTCAGTGAGACCACCAAAGGACAGACAGTATGTCTCCACTTGGGGACAAAATGAAGTGGGAGTGGGTGGTCACATGTGTACACACACGCTAGTGTGTGCAGAGATCATCTCAGGAGAGACTCACAAAAAACTGGTCACCATGATAGGGCAGGGGAAGGAAGCATTTTCACTGTATTCTTTCCTGTTGCATTTGTGTTTTGTACAATGTGTACATGTGTGAGTTTATTACCTATTAAAATGGTTATTATTATTTAGTTCTAACAATGGTGGGGCTTAAACATCAACCTGATGAAGCAAAAGAACCCAAGCTCATGCTCCAAGAATATTAAAATCCTCACACAAATACCTGCTCAGGCCCAAAACCAGTCCAGAATTATTCATGAGTCCACTGGACCACCCCTACCCCCACCCTGACTGGGGCACAGGAAGGGTCAGAAGAGGGGTTGGGCCATCCTGGGATAGATGAATGGATGGACGTGGGGGAAGCCAGGACAGGGTGAGGAAGGACAGCCACCCGCTGGACAGACACAGATGTCCTTCAGAAGGACAAAAAAGAACTTTTGCCTGCACTGAAGAAACCTTGTCCTGTGGACCTGTAGGTGCTGATCTCGTCAGGAGTGAAGTGAGAGTGCAGTAAACATAATTAAGGGAGCCTCTTTGTTGAAGGCCAGTGAGGTCCTGGGCTCTGTGCCAGGGGCTTCACAAAGCCCCGGCACACTTAATCCTCAGAGCAGTCACTCTAAGGGGAGTGTGGATTTCCCTGGGTAAAAATGAGGACAGATAAGCTGGGAGAGGTTTAGGCAACTGAGATGTCACACAGCAGTGAGATAGTAATTATCATGAAGATAGTGTCCATCAGGAGCTGAAGACAAAGAACTTTATGCCCTAGATTTAGACCTCAAAACAGTTCTTAGACTTCATACCTTGGGATAAACACCCCCAAGCAGCTTAGAGACCCCACACTATGGAAGGACACCCCCATAGACCTCACACTGTGGATACAGATCCACAAATAACAGAGACCACACACCCAGAACTGGACACAGGCCCCTAAGCAGCTCACAGACTTCACACCCAGAACAGAAAGTCCCAAACAGTAAAGAGTCTTCATACCCTGGCACAGACCCTCAGCCAGCCTACTAACATCACACCTTCGGTCACACATACCCAAACAGCTCAGAGGTCTCACACCTGGGACAAACACACTCTTAGAATTAGGCCATTTGACACCGGGGAGATAGACCCTCTAAGTATCCACAGACCTCACAACCTGGGGAATAGATTCCCCAAAGAGTTCAGTGACCTCCAAGCCTAGGTGAAGATCCCTAAATAGGTGAGAGACCTAAAATCCTGGACACAGACCCTCGAAGACCTCAGAGAGCTATCCATGCACCACTTCATCAAAGCAGCTCCAACAACTGACGCTCGGGACACAGACATGTGAACAGCTCAGAGAGCTCATATCCTAAACACAGAACACCAAAGAATTCAGGGATCTCACACCCTCAGAATAGACCTCCAAATATCTCACAGCCTCGCACGCTAAACAGATTCACCAAAAGTTCAGATACCTCACATCCTGGGGCACAGACCTTGAAACAGCCACAGAAAACACAAGGGACCATCAAATACTTTGAAAGCTCACAATGGACCCTTACAGCTTGGAGTCCTCAAACCCTTTACACAGACCCTCCCAAAGAAAGAGCTCAGAGAATCTACACCTTGACCTCAGACCCCCTAAAAGCCACAGAACTCACACCCTAGGAATCCGACTGCTGAACAGTAAATAGATCTTACATCTTAGACACAGAACTGTATACGGCCTGAGAGACCCCCATGGAGCTCAGGGACCTCACCCACAATCAGTGCATAGACTCAGACGACTAATGAACTCAGAGACCACATGTCCTGCACACAGACCTTGAAACAACGGACAGACCTCACACCGTAAATACAAACTCCCAAACAACTCAGCATCCTTACACCCTGGGACAAGAATCCCTACAGAGTTCTAAGATCTCACACCAAGCATGCAGACCCAGAAGACTCAGAGACCTCAAAACTTGGGGCACAGACCCCCAAAGAGCTCAGAGACATCACACCCTGAAGACAAACCTCCAAAAAGCTGAAAGACCTCACATGAAGAAAGAGGCAAACAGTTCAGAGACCTAACATCCTGGGCAAAGACCCAAAAGCAGATTTACAAACCTCAGAGCCTGAACACAGATTCTCCAAATAGGTGAAAGACTGTAGACATTGGGAAATAGACCCACAATAGGGACAAGTCACACCTTGGACTACTTTGTCAAAGTGCTTAGGCAACTCACACCATGGTGATAGACCCCTGAAACAGCTCAAACATGTCACCCTCTGGGACACAGACCACAAAAGAAATCATGGACTTTACACCCTGGACACAGACTCCCATGCTGTTCAGAGACCTTCAAAACTCCACATAATTCATTCTCTGAACAATGAACTCCAAAGCTAAAAGACCTCACACCTTGCATACAGACACACAGACCCATAAGCAAGACAAAGACCTCACAACCTAGACAAAGAATCCCCTAATCTAAGAGCCTGCCACCCTGGGACACAGTGTTCCAAAGAATTTAGAAACCTCAAAGCCTGGGACTCAGATTCTAAAAATGTTCAGAGACCTTACACTTTAAACATGGATCCAAAGACAGCTACAAGAACTCATACCTTAGAGATTCCAAAATAACATCCAGACCACATCCTCTGGAACCAGGCCCACAAACAGGAACCCATCTCCAACCCTGGCTTAAAGAGCTCCCAAGTACTCAGAGACCTCACACTCTGAGACCAATCTAAGAGTACAGAGACTTCACACTCGGCACAAAGACACCAAAAAGAGCTCAGAAACTTCTCATGCTAAAAACAAATTCCCAAATAGCCCAGAGATCTCAAACCAGACAGAAACCTATACACAGATCACAGACCTCATACCCTGAACGCAAAGCCCTAAACACCTCAGCATCCTTATATTCTGGAACAAGGACCCCCATCTAGATATCAGAGACATCACACCTTGAATACAAATTCCCAGTATTCAAACTCAAACCTTAAAACACTGGCCTCAAAGGGTTCTAAGACCTCCAGTCTTGGAACACAGACCCTCAATGAGTTAAGAGACTTCACACCCTGAACACAGATTCTGAGAGAGTCAGAAAGCTCACGCCCAGATGCAGTCCTGAAACAGCTCAGACTCAAATTCGGGAGACCACACCTCAGTGAGTTCAGAGAACTCACACCCTGAATACAGGCCTCAGAATACCTCAACTGCAAACCTTGGAACACAGACACCAAAGACTCTGGAGGCTTCGCACGCTGAAAACAGACCCCCAGGTAACTCATATTCAAAGCTTGGAACACAGGCTCTCAAACAACCCAGAGACTTCACATCTTGAACACAGACAACCAAATTCTTCAACTCAAACGGTGGAACACAGACCCTTAAATAGTTCAGAGGATTCAGCCCATGAATACAGACACACATATACCTCAGATTCAAACCTTGGGACTCAGACCCTCAAAGAGTTCAGAGAATTCATACCCTAAGCACAGACCCACAAATATCTCAGTTCAAATATTGGGATACAGACTCTGTAGAAGTTCACAGACCTGAAACTCTGAACACAGACCCTAAATACATCAGACTCATACACTGGGATACATCCTCAAAGAGTTCAGAAACTTCACACCCTGAACATAGATCCGCAAATACTTCAGAGTCAAACCTTATACCCAGATCCTCCAGAATTCAGAGACCTGACACTCTGAAAAAGACCCCCAAACAGGTGCATACCATGGGACACA
This sequence comes from Equus quagga, assembly GCF_021613505.1. Taxonomy (NCBI): domain Eukaryota; kingdom Metazoa; phylum Chordata; class Mammalia; order Perissodactyla; family Equidae; genus Equus; species Equus quagga. The sequence continues at coordinate 82,949,834 of NC_060276.1, forward strand.
GAACCTCAATAACTCGGGGACCTCACACCCTGAATACAAATTCCCAAATATATTGGACTCAAAAATTAAAATACAGACCCTCAGAGATTTTAGAGCTCTCATGAACTGAACCCCCAAGTACCTCAATTTCAAACCTTGGGACTCAGACTTTCAAAAAGCTCAGAGACCTCATACACTGAACACAGACCACACATACCACTGTCAAAAAGTGGGAGAAAAGGCCCTCTAAAAATCATAAACTTCACGTGCTGAATTCAGACACCAAATGATTCACGCTAAAACTTTGGAACATGAAGTCTTATAAAAATTTAGAGACCCTCGCATCCTGAAACTGACCCCCACATACCTCAAACATTGGAACACAGACCTCAGTGAATTCAACCAAAGCACACCCTGAATATGGACCCCCAAATACTTCAGACTCAAAAATTGGAACAGAGACCCCCCAGATAAAAACCTTAGTACTCAGACTTTCGAAGAAATCAGAGACCTCAAAGCCTGAACAAGGGCCCCAAATACCTCAGACTCAATTCTTGGGACACAAATCATCAAAGAGTTCAGACCCACATCCCTCAGACTCAAATATTGGGATAAGGACCATCTGAAAGTTCAGACCCTCAAGCTCTGAACACAGACCCCCAAATACCTCAGATTCAAACTTTGGTACAGACTCTCAAGGAGTTCAGAAACTTCACACCCTGAACACAAACCTGAAAATACCTCAGACTCAAACGTTAAAACATAGACCCACAAAAATTTGAGGGATCTCATACCGTGATCACAGATCCACAAGTACTTCAGATTCAAAACTTGCAATGTAGACTTCGCAGATTTCAGAGACCTCACACCGTGAACACAGACTCCTTCAGACGCAAACTTTGGGACATGCTTAAGGAGTTGAGAGACCTCAAGCTCTGAACACAGACCCTCAGTTACCCCACTCTCATACTTTGGGACATAGACCCGCAGGGAATGTAGAGACAAACCCCGAAAACAGACCCATAGATATCTCTGACTTAAACAGAAAGGTGACACAGACCTTAGAGTTCAGAGACATCACACCCTGAACATACACTAAATACTTAAGGCTCAAACTTTGAAACAGAGATTCTCAATGAGTTCAGCAACCTCACACTCTGAACACAGAGCACAAATACTTTAGACTCAAACCTCAGGACAGAAACCATCAAAGGGTTCAGAGACCTGGCACTCTGAACACAGACCTCTAAGTACTCCAGACTCAAAACGGAATACAGACCCTTAAAGAGCAAGGATATCAAACACTGACTCAGACCCCGAACACCTCCAACCCAAACTTGGAACACAGGCACTCTAAAAATTTGGAGACCTCACACCGTGGACACAGATGCCCAAACACCTTAGACATGATCTTTGGGATATAGACCCTCTAAAATTCAAGGACCTCACACCCTTGGCAGAGGTCCCAAATAACACACTAAAACCTTTGGACACAGACCCTTTAAAAGTTCGGAGACCTCACAGCCTGAATACAGACTGCAAATATCTCCAATTCAGGCCTTGTCATTCCGTCTTTAAGAGTTCAGAGACCTCATGCTCTGAAACAGACTCCCAGGTATCCTGTATTCAAACTGCAAGAAACAGATGCTCAAAGATTTCATAAACTACACCTCCTGAACACAGATCCCCCTTTACCTCAGATTCAGACCTTAGAACACAGATCGTTCAGGGGCTTAAAACCTCAGATCCTGAACTCAGACCCCAAAAATGTTCAGACTCAAACCTTGGGACAAACATCAAGGATTTCAGAGGCCTCACACCCTAAACACAGACTTGAAATACTTCAGACTCAAACTTTGGAACCCACATCCTTAATGAGTTCAGAGACCTCACACCCTGAAATACAGTGCCCCAAATACCGTAGGTTCAAACTTGGAACACAGACCTTCAAAGAGTTTGGAGATTTCACACCCTGAGCACAGACTTTGAAATATTTCAGACTCATACCTTGAAACACAGACCACCAAAGAGTTCAGAGACCTCACTAGTGAGTACAAATCCCCAAACAGCAGTCAGACATTAAACATTTAACAAACAAACAACTTAGAGACCTCATACTCTGATATGAGGACCCTCAAACTGCTCAGACAACTCACACCTTGGACATGGGCCCCCAAATTGCTCAGAGATCTCATACTCTGGGCAAAGATGCCCACACAGCTCATAAACAGAGAGCTTCAAACGGCTCAGGGGATTCACTCCGCCGAACACAAATACCCAAAGCATTCAGAAACGACGCACTCAGACCTCAGACCTCACAGCCTGAAAATAGATACAAAGACATCTCCAAGACCTGCAGACAGACATATCTTGGACACATACCCAAAACTCTCTCACAGACCATACACCAAGAATATAAACTCCCAAGCAGCCAGAGACCTCACACCCTGGAAAACAGCCAACCAGTTCAGGGCCGTCAAGAACAAAGAATCCAACCAGCCAATAAATCTCACACATTGACACAGACCCCTAAACAGCTCAGGGAACTCACACTCTGAGTTCAGGGACCACAAATCCTGGATACACAACCCACAAAGAGTCCGGAGACCGCCAATCTTGCACCCAGACCACACCAAATAGCTGGGAAACCTCAAACTTGTAATACAGCCCCCCCAAATAGCCAAACACCTCATAATGTCAACAGAGACCTGCCAACATCCCTGACATACTGTGACACGGACTCTCCAAGAATGCAGAGATCTCACACCCTGGGATACAGACCCCCAAACAGTTCAGAAACATTACACCCAGGGACACAGACACTCAAGGAACTCAGAGACCTCACACACTGTGAAACAAATCCCCAAAACCATTTGGAAACCTCACATGCTGAGAAATGCAAACCAAAACCACAATGAGCTATCACCTCACACCTGTTAGAATGGTTGTCATCAAAAAGACAAGAGATAACAAGTGTTGGTGAGGATGTGGAGAAAATGGCACCCTTGGGCACTGTTGGTGGGAATGTAAATTGGTACAGTCACCATTCCACTAGAGAAAACAGTATGGAAGTTCCTCAAACAATTCAAAATAGAGCTACCATATGATCCAGTAATCCCACTTCTGGGTATGTATCCAAAGGAAATGAAAACGAGATCTTGAAGAGACATCTGCACCCTATGTTCAATTGCAGCATTAGTCACAATAGCCAATATATGGAAACAACCTAAGTGTCTGTCAATGGATGAATGGATAAAGAACATGTGAAAAAAATTATATATAATTCTATTATATATAATGGAATATAATTCAACCATGAGAAAGAAGAAAACCCTGCCATTTGCAGAAACTTGGATGAAACTTGAGGGCACTATACTCTATATATCACTTATTTATCTATATCACAAGAGCACAGTATACTGTGTTCTTGTGCACACAGCTCTGTGCACATGTGTAAGTGTTTCTTTAAGACACATTCTTAGAAGTGCTGCATCAAGGAAGTCATTCGTTCAACAGACACCTAATGAGCATGTGCTGTGTACCGAGCGCTGTTCTAGGCAGTTATTCACTATAAGTGAAATAAGTCAGACAGAGAAAGACACTCACATGTGGGATTTTAAAAAGTCAAGCTCATAGAAACAGAGTAGAGTGATGGTTACCAGGTGCTGGGGAGTGGGAGAAGTGGGGAGATGTTGGTCAAAGAGTACAAGCTTCCAGTTATAAGATGAATAAGTTCTGGGGATCTAATGCACAGCATGGTGATTATATCTAACAATACTGTATCATATAGCTGAAAGTTGCTAAGAGAACGAATCTTCGATGTTCTCACCACAAAAAAGAAGTGGTAATTATATGACAAGATGGAGATGTTAGCTAATGCTATAGCGATCATCATTTTCCAATACATAAATGTATCAAATCAACACGGTGTACACTTGTAACTTACACAATGTTGTAAGTCAATTATATCTCAATAAAGCTTGGAAAAAAAGAAAACTCATACCCTGAAAAAGATCCCCCCAAATCTTAGAGACCTCATGCACTGGAGAAAAAAATCCCCCAAACAGCTCAGAGACCTCACCCCCTAGGACACAGACCCCCACAGTTCAGAGATGTTATACCCAGGACACAGACCCCGTAACAGCTTAGATATTGCAAACTCTGAACAGAGACCCTCAAGCAGCTCAGGGTCCTTACTACACTCTAGAGAAAAAATTGCAAAGGGCTTAGGGACCTCACTCCCAAGAGAAGAACACTTGCCCACTGCCTAGAACAGCGCTCGGTACACAGCACATGCTCATTAGGTGTCTGTTGAATGAACGACTTCCTTGATGCAGCAATTCTAAGAATGTGTCCTAAAGAAACACTTACATGTGTGCACAGAACTGTGTGCACAAGAACAGGAGGAGCAAACTGTTTTATTAATGGTTAATATTCTCATTATTGTTATTATCATGTATTGATGTGTTTTTCTCCCCTACAAGATAGGGACCTCACTACCCTTGGGGTAGGCCCCGTCTATCTACCTCTGTGGCCCCAGTGTGAGGCCCGAGTATGAGAACAGAGGTATTCACCACAAAGGTCTAGAAAAGAAAGAAGGGAAACGTGAATCCTCCTCTCTCCCAGACCCCCATTTCCATCAGAAATACCCAGTCCTGAGGCCCCTATGCAATGTGCCCCTGGGAGAAGGTGGTGGCCCTGTCCCCTCTGTCAGCCTCAGAGACAGGGAGAGGCTGAGGAAGGTGCAGGTGCCCTGGGGAGGGTGTGTGGGAACCCAACACCTCTCAAGTGGGCAGACTGTGAAGGGACCTGGGATCTGTGGAGCCCCTCACCCTGCACATTTGCAAAAGACAGCCAACTGCAAAGTTAGAAGGAGCAGTCCACACAGGACCACTGTCACTACTAACAGCAATTGCAAGTTAAGGGCATTCCCAAAACCACCCTCAGTTTCAATAATTTGCTGGAAGGTCTCACAGAACTTACTGCAAGCTGTTATACTCATGTTTACAGTTTATTATTACAGGGAAATGATACGGATTAAAATTAAATTCAGCCAAGGGAAGAGACAAACAGGGCAGGGTCCGGGAGGACACCAAATGCAGAGCTTCAAGTTCTCTCCCCATGGACTCAGGGCAGTGTTGCTCTCCTGGAATCGATGTGTGACAATAGCATGGAGTGTTGCCACCCAGGAAACGCACCTGAGCCTTGGTGTCCAGAGCCTTCAATGGGGCTCCATCATGTAGGCACAGTTGACTGCTCACATGGCTGTCTCAGTTTCCACCCATCGGGAGGTCAAGCTTCATGATCCAAAGCCGCCTTCCCCCCTGCATCATGTTGTTGGTATGGCTCTGAGTCTCCACGTATATCACGTAGTTAGTGTCTGGCTGGACCAAGTCCCCCACGCTAAATCACATTGTTGATGTGGCTCAAAGCCCCCACTCTAAATCACATAGTTACTATCTGGCTGGACAAAGACTCCCAAGCAAAGACTCTCCTATCAGGCGTGACATCCCAAGGCCTAGAGGTTACCTCCCAGAAGCTGAAGGCAAAGTCCAGACCTCTCTCTGGGTACAGTTAAATTCTTTACTACACAACATTATACACTGTTATAATAATACCCACATAAGGGGTCATCATGGAAAGTTGTTAATAATGGAGAACCACTAATATCAGCTAATATTCACTAAGAATTTATCAAGTGCCGGACACTAACCCAAACACTTTACGTAATTAACCCCTTAAATCCACAAACAACCCAATGAGGGTGGGCCTGTTAATATTCTCTTTTAAAGATGAGGAATGCTGAAGTATGGAGAAGTTCATTCAATTCTCCAGGCTCTACAGCTAGTTTGTGGGGGAAGCAGGGGTCATGCGCTGCACTTTGTGACCCTAGGTGTCCTGCCTTTAAATAACCTCTATTCTGTGTAGATTCATAGTAGCAGATGCCCATAAATGGTGCCTGCATGCCCATACTTTACACAGGATGTCATGAATAATAGTCATCTCATGGTAAAAATAGCTGTCTAACCTCTTCACTGACAGAACTCAGAGAGGAGAACTCACTCTCCTCTTAGGTCACGGCCATCACCGTCAGAACAGCAAAGCCCTTTACCACAGCGTTCAAGATCTGATTCAAGCCTGGCCTATTTTTCTGGTTATTCCAATCACTCTTCTCCTACATTCTTTCACTAATTCAGTAAACTAATGTTTATTGAGGGTCCACTGTATGCCAAGCACTGTGCTAGGATCTGAGAATACAGCTATAAACAAAACAAAGTTCCTGCTTCTACGGGGCTTATATTCTAGAACAGGGATCGGCAAACTTTTTCTGTGAAGGGCCAGATAGCCAATAGTTTAAGCTAACAGGGTCATATTGTCTCTTTCACAACTATTCAACTCTGCTGTTGTAGTGTGAAAGCAGCCATAGACAATACGTAAAGGGACGAGTGTGGCTGTATTCTAATAAAATTTTATCTACAAAAACAGACAGTGGGCCAGTTTTGGCCCATGGGCTATAGTTTGCCAAAACCTCTTCTAGAGACAGGAATTAAACAAATACATAATAAATATATGCCAAGTGGTGATGAGTGCTATGGAGAGAAATTAAATAGGGTGAGAGGGTGGAGACCAACTGTGGTGTGCAAATATTTTCCAGAGGAAATGTCTGAGAAGGCATTTTTCCAAGAAGGAAATATGAAGCAGATAGACCTGAAGGAGGTGAGGGAGTCAGCCACGGGGCTATTTGGGGTAGAGTGTGCCAGGCAGGGGAAGCATCCAGGACAAAAACCCTGAGGTCCGAGTGTGACTCTCTAGCGTCACTTCCCTCTGGTCTCTGCTCAAATGACCCTATCACTGAGGCCTTCCCTGCCCACCCTAAATATAATCCCCCCACTCCCAGTATACCCTTTCCCCTGACCCTCACTTATCTTTCTAGGTAGCACTTGCCACCCTCTGATGTGCTATATATTTATCGACCTACTCTATGAAATCAAAGATTCTGTTCGTTTGTTCTCTGTTGTATCCCCAGCACCCAGAATGGTACCCAGGCATATAGTAGGTGCTCATAAAATTCTTGCTGAAGGTGGCTGGGGGCCAGACACTTGGCACGCAACACTAAGATGTACAGATATCCTCCAAGGCGGGCATTTTACTGAGACTCGGAGAGGACAGGCGATTTGCCCGAGGTCACAAAACCAGGGCTCCAGGGTTGAAATGAGGTCTACCAGGCTCCCAAACCTACAAGTCCTGGATTGTTTGGGGTGTCAGTGAGGCTTTAGGCTAGATGGACATCAACATGTGAGGACAAGATGGGCAGGAGCTATCTATCCCCTGTGAGATGGAGACCTATTTTGTGTCTGATGTCAAGAGACACAGAAGAAATTCCCCACAATGAGATCTCCACAAAGCAGTTCAGGGGAGATCCTGTGACCTCCTGGACAGCGGGTGTGACCCCCCAATCCCAAGGGATGATCTGAAAGAAATAGTCACCTGCTTCCATGTAGTCACCTACATGGTCTAGGCAGCAAGATGTGGATGAGTTTACAAAAAGTCACATCACACACACCTCTCATGGTCTTTTTGGACAGTGACCAGACTGGCATGTCAGGGGGAGGGCACTCATATCTGGAAAGTGATCTTTGATGAAGTTTCTCAAAATGACCTCCTGGAGAGACAGATGAATTCGGAGGGGTGAATTTGGCAGATTTGTACCCACCATGTGACTTCCGTAGAAGCCCTCACCATATACATTATAAACTGTTAAAATACATTCACACACACACACACACCCCCTAAGGGTAATGTTAATAATAATAGTAACAGCAGTAGTAAAGATACATTATAATACCTGATATTTACTAAGCATTTCCTCTATGCCAGATCCTTTTTAAGAGCTTTATACTTTGCATGTAGTAACTCATTTAATCTCTTCCTACCAAGACCTTTACATCTTTTAAGGCTCCATTGAAGATGCACCTTCTTCATGAAATCTGCCCTGATCATTGTACTTGAAAGTGACCTCTTTTTCCTTTGAAAGTGTATGACATTCTCTGTGTACCCCTTGAAACTTCTGGATACTTCTTCATCTTAGTTATTTGTGGGCATGCTTCAAGATTCTAAAAAGTTTTATTCCAAGACCTTGTCTCATACATCATTTTCCTTCACGAAGCTCACGTGTTGCCTAGAATATTTGACAGAGTCTAGGCTGAGACCTTCAGAATATTTGGCCCCTCCTCATGTCTCAATTTCCTCTGTCTAAGGAAGAGAATAATAGCATCACCCCAGTAGGGTTATTGTGAAGAATAAATGAGATAATATATATAAAATGCTTCATATAGTACCTGGTATATAATTAATAATATTAGCTGTGATTTATTTTTATTATTTATCATATATTCAGAATGATGAATAAATGAAAATAATAGGATACATCAATAGACACAAAAGCTTGAGTGCCTACTACGCACCAGAAACTTTAATGGAATCCTCCCCTTGATTTTTCAATTCAGGTATGATTATCATTATGTTGGAGTTACAGTTCAGCAAAGCTACATCTGCCTAGTAAATGGTGTATTACTCTACAGCCTTTGTTTTCCACATTTGCGCACTGGGTGATTTATCCGTTGGCCTGTCTCCAGCGAGGCCAGGAACTTTATCAACATATACTCAGGGACACCCCAGCCCCACCCGACCCCGTCCACCCTGTGTGTTAGAAGGAATGCACTGCATTCCATAGGACCAGCCAGGTTAGATTTGAACATCCTCCTCCCATCCAGTTTACATTCAAGAATTCTCTGGGGCATTTATTTAAAATATAGATTCCTGGCATCATCTTATGTTCTCAGGAGGAACCTAGGAATCAGCTTTTGTAATAAACATCTTAGATGATTTAATACAAACTGACCTCAAACCACACTCAACAAAACAATGCAGTGGGTCTTTGGGTTATATTTAGGTAATTCTGTGCCACAGCTGTATACTCTGCAAGAATTCCTGAAAATGAGGCCCAGATTCTGATTCAGTAAATTTGGAGTGGGACCTGAGAATTGCATCTCTAGCAAGCTAGGCCATACTTTAAGGAGCTAGGGTAAAGCACTGTGCTCTGGAATCCTGGGTCAGGATTCTGAGGCTGCACTAGGGCTCAGCTGGAAAGACTACTCTAATAGACTTGTCATGTCCTCCAAGGGAATAGCCATGGAGGCAGCTGGCAGAAACGCCAGGTGTTTCCCATAATGCATCCCTTTGGAAATGCGCCATTTTACTCAGGATATGTGAATCACCTGATCATAATGCACCAGTGCCATTTTTCCCCATGCAAAGTTGAAACAACTGACCCCCTTTCCCTCATCAGCGTAAATTGTGTCCTAACTTATCTATAGACTAATAGTGATTGCCTCCTGTAACTACATCCACTCCTTTTAGCCAATAGCAATGAGTAGTGGAGGCGGTTGGTAAAGTTCAGAGATACCACGATGGCTGAGAGCTGGTGAAACTGTGTGTGACTTTGACTAGGAACCAGGTGTGCCTAACAGGGCTGAATCTTTGAAACCATGGGGAGAATTGGACTGGCAAGAGGGAACGGGTGGTGTAGAAAAAGAAACAGATTTCACAAAGTGAAGCAAAACTTCATTTCCACCATTTTGTCCAGGACCACTTTTCTTTAAAAAAAAAAAAAAAGAACTATTATACAAGTAATACATATTTATTGTTAGAAGAAGCAGAGGAAGAAGATCCAAATCAATTTTAAAAACCCTCAGCCATAATTCCACAATGTATGCTGTTAATGTTTTAGAATGAAATTCTGTGAGTACATCCTGTGCGTCCCCATTTCCTCAGAAGTGACATTTCCGAGTTAAAGGGCTGTGTACTTCACAGAATAACTGTTTGTACTTGGTGAACTGTCTGTGTCCTTAGCCCATTTTTCTGTTCTTTTTCTCCTCTGTCAGTAAAGATGCTTTATATATTAAGTATCTTAAAACATCTGTTCATTGTTAATTCATCTGGTATTTATTCTGGTATAAGGTATAAATATAATCCTAAAAGTTTGTATTTATTATTGTTTTTTTGTAAACAATTAAACTGTGTTCCCATAAGCATTTATTGGACAATGAAAAATCCAGTTTTAAAAAAATTACATTACTGAATCCTCATAATCCTGTGAGGTAGGTGCTCTCATGAGCTCAGTCCTGCAGATGAGAAAATGGAGGCATAGAAAGGGTAAATAGTTTGGCAAGGAGTGGAGCCAGGCTTTGTTTTAGAAGTTGTCAGTAACCCTTACTTCTATTAAATAAATGTTAAGCATATCACTTTATTTTATCCCTCGAACATAATAGATTCCCATAAAGGATCTGGAGCATTCAGCCTCTAGAGTTCCTACTTCCCTGGGGACAGCAATGCTGACAGGCTTATACTGAATGGCTCCTCCTTTCTGAGAAGACATTTAAAATACACCATTTATCAAAAAAAAGTGTAAAAAGGAGGAAACAGAGTTCTTCAACCTTCTCGCTTTTTTATTTTTTAACTGAAAACTTGTAAATCATGATATTAAATGCTACATTATTAAAAACAAAACAAATGCATCTGTGATAGCAGAAGACGTAAAATTCAAATCTTTTAGACTCTTCCAGGAAGACCTTCCTGATTCATTCCATTCTGTTCTTATCTCATTACTCTTTCTTCCTGGGGATTTATTTTTTTATTACCTAAACGTTTCCTCAGGACTACTACCATGGTCTAAAACATTCAGTGGTTCCCATGGCAATAAGCTAATGTCCAAACATCTTCAATCAATTGTCCTTCGAGGCCATTCACAATGTAGCCCCAACCTGCCTTTCAACCCAATTCTCCACCCCTCTTCAGGAGCAAGGCTATGCATGATGTTACTTTTTCCAAGACATCTTTTTTTCCTTTTTCTTTTTTTAAAATATTGGCACCTGAGCTAACATCTGTTGCCAGTCTTTTTTTCTTCTTCTTCTCCTCCCCAAAGCCCCCCAGTACACAGTTGTATATTCTAGTTGTAGGTCCTTCTGGTTGTGCTATGTGGGACACCGCCTCAGCATGGCTCAGTGAGCGGTGCTAGGTCTGTGCCCAGGATCTGAACCCATGAAACCCTGAGCCACCAAAGTAGAGCATGCAAACTTAACCACTCGGCCCCGGGGCCGGCCCCTAAGACACATGTTTTTATATACTTCTTTGTTTAAGGCAATAAAGAAATCAGGAGAATTCTGGAACCTGAGCTTTAAGGTTCATATAGCCCAACCTGGACATTTCTGGTGCCAGACAATGTAACTTGCTCCAGGTCATATAGCCTGTTAGTGGTCACAGTGTAGACAGAACTTTGGTTTTTCAACTCCTTTTGGAGCTGCTGCCTCCTGAACATGTAATATGTGCTAGGCAAATACTTGTTGAATGTGTTGCATAATTTGTGGCATATTTAATTGCATTCTGTTGACGTGGCAGGAGTTGCCATCTTTGTTGTTGAATGAAAGAAATGAGCCAAGGCAAGAAACACAGTACATCACTTGAGCAATTCCAAAGCAATAGACCATGACAGGGGACTTGCTGAGGAATCCTGTGCATAACGGAGTGAGCCTTCTGATACATTAGGAGCTGCAGGGAGGAAGGGAGCCAGGAGGAAAGGTGGTGCATTTCAACTCCACAGAGCACGTCCCTCAGCCCCCACCAGGAGTGAGTTGAAGCCCTGTATGGGAGGGTCTGTCAGCAGGGTTTTTGCCCTCATTGCCCAGTCCTGGTCATCAGATGACACTAGAAATCCAAATTATTAGAATTTTAAGAGACCTTAGAGATTCTTCATTTTTAGGTGAGGAAACTGAAGTCCAACAGTGTGGGAACTGATATACAAGAATCCTTTATGGAAAAAAAATCACAAAGAAACCTCATGAGTTATCTCAGCAATGGTTTTAAAGTATGTCCTACGAGAGCCTCCTAGGTCCTCTGCAGCTTTCCGGGCCTATTGCCCACAGCTAGAGAGAGTCTGTGTGTGTGAGGCTTGACCTCCCCCTACTCCTGTTTCCATATCAATAAGAGCAGCAGCTGGAGGGTCTCAGATAGATTTCATATGGCAAAAAATATAGGTTAAACACCTTTGGTCTAGGGGCCAGCCCGTGGTATAGTGGTTAAGTTCACGTGCTTCGCTTTGGTGGCCAGGGTTCTCGGGTTCAGATCTTGGGTGCAGACCTACACACTGCTCATTAAGCCATGCTGTGGTGGCATCCCACATACAAAAAATAGAGGAAAATTGGCACCGGTGTTAGCTCAGTGACAATGTTCCTCACAAAAAAAGAAGAAAAAAAAAAACTTTGGTCTAGATTTAGGGCAAGGAACTCAGGTAGTAGACGATTTGGGGGGAAACTCCACATGTCTCTCCTAGTCTCCTGTTGTCCATTATGTTGGAGGACTTCCCCTACACACACACACCAGTATAAACCCCATTCCTTTTACAGATATGGAACACCTTGGTGGGGGTAGGAGATGGGTGGGGAGGGATTATATTGCTTTTAGTTGCCATGTCAGTACTTCAACTTCCACACGGGTTTGTTCATTTTTAAAGCAGTGATCTTAGGATCTCAATGGTGTTACCAGTAATAAAGCCATCTCTGGAACTCCTCTCTTTGAAACTGCCTTCAAATATCAAAACATAAGTATTCCAAATATTTAAAACTGTGGCAAAAGTGTGTTTTTTGAGTATGAACTTTAATTTTTGGAACTATTCAGATGATGTTTAGAATCATACCTGGTCCAAAAGGTAGGGGATCCAAAGGTAAAATACCATTAGACCCTAAACAGACTGTGGCTGAAAAGGAGCAGGGCTGATTTCTTTGTGTATTTCTGAAACCCACTTCTAAAAAAGGAACATAAGGAAGGCTTTCTGGTCTGGCTATAGCTTCCGAAAATAAATGTAGCCTCCTAACCAGACCGACTTGAAAGGCCAGCACCTAGTGAAAATGAGAAACTTCTAGGCATAGGGCAAAGAACAAGCCATTTGAAGCCCAAGAAACCCAAGTTAGGATCTCATCTCCACTGCTCCCTCTCTGCGGGACCTGGACCATTAGCTCAACATATCTTAAACTCGGTTTCCTCACCTGGAAACTGTGCTCAGTAATTCTTACCTTGCAGGACTTTTAGGGAAAAATGGACATACTCTGTGCAAAGCATCCAGCACTGTTCTTGGTCATATCAGACTTTCAATAAATGGTGCATGTTATCACTACTATTATGGTTAAGTTTCTCTAAAACTACCTGTAGTTTGTAGTTATATTTTTATGGGGCTTGTGTTCTCCATGAAACAAAGGTTTTTGGCAAATATTTGAGATGCAAAAAAGTAAAGTGGATTTCTGGACAGTTCCCTTTTCCTTTCCCTTTTTTGTCTACTTCTCCTTCCCCACAGCTTTGCAGGCCATGTGCCTTCTTAATGATTGCAACTTGGTCCATTTAGAATGAACTCCTTCGTTTTCAAATGAGAGACTATCTGCTTTGCCAAAGACCACACCCAAGTTAGATTCTGAATGTATCATCAGTGTTGTCTGATTCCAAAGTAAGTGATCTTGCCACTCTGCCACCTGCTGCTTATCCTACCAAGGTATTTCAGAGAGCTAATATTCATTGAGGGCCTACTCTGTGTACTCAACCAAAGCTATTTCATTCTCACACCTATAGCCCTAAAAAGGCAAGAATGATCACTATTCTCACTTTACAAATGAAAATGCTGACATTCAAAAAGGGTAAGGAATTTGCCCGAGGACACACATTGGCCATGTTATAAAAGACACTTGGCCAAACAGAAAAGCCTTCAGAGTCATGGGAATCAAAATCCGAAGATGGAATGACGTCTATGCCCATCATCTCCACCACTGACTTCCCAGCTCCAGGTGCATGGAGTATGCAGTCCTGGGCTCCTGCCAGGAAAGCTCCCTTTCAGCCCCTTCCTGAGTCAGATCTCTAGTTACAACTGGAGAGGGAGGAGTCACCAAAGGATGTGAGGACTCTGATTCTAATCAGCAAAGTCTAAGGGCTGAGCTCTTTTAGAGAGAGTTCGTTCCCCAAGTCACAAAGCATTCAGAACCAGACACCCCATCCCCAGCACCGGGATAACCAGCATCAGAGGCACCGAGATTTTGCAAGGAGCTAAGTGATTAGGGATTAGGTGTACCACTCTCCCTCTTTTGGGCTTTGGCCAGCTCTTCATTAAAATGAGAGTTTGGAATAGAATCCAAAGGCTCCTCCAGCTTTAACATAGAAGAAATAATGCAGCTGTGTGCAGACTGTCAGGACAGATAGGGGCTCTGAAATCAGACAGGCCTATTTGAGAAACTTTTCTTTGCTATTTGCTGGCCCTGTGATTTTGGAGAAATGATTTCTTTTCAAAGCCTCAGTTTCCTCCTCTATAGAAGAGAGATTACGTGAACTAGTGCACATAAAGCAATGGCTGGCGCATAGTAAGCACTTCAAATATGTTAACCAAGATACTTTTTCAATTAAAATTTAAGAAACACTCAGGGATACATGTACCCTGTACATGTCTCTCCCACTTGCTCCTTACAGCAGTTTTCCTTTCCTCCCTGATTCCTAGTCTCACTGGTGAACCACAGTGCTTTGGTGCTGCCTCTGGGGGACCCAGAATAAATGTCACGCTTGCCTGTCAATGACTCTCCAGCCAGCAACAATTAGTCCCACTGCACATCTCAGGCAGATTAAACTTCTGTAAACACTACTTCCCTCATGTCACTCATGTGCCCCAAATCCTCCAACCTCTTCTGCCTAGCTTTTGGGGCCTTCCACAGTCTGCCTTTTTATCTCTCCAAATCCTATCAATTGTTAAAGCTCCAGCTCAGTTTTAAAGATCCTCCCCTTCAAGGCCTTTTCAAGCCTTTACTGGACTTGTCTATGAATTCTTATGACATTTAGCATGAACACCATAACACACTGTCCTGCCTTGTTCACTGTCACTTTAAATGGAGTAGTAATCACTCCCATACTAGATGTTTAAGCTTTTTAAGGATAGGGACTATGTCCTATAAACCTTTATTCCCTTATACCAACCAGTACAGAACTGAGCACCTAGAAAACAGGCAATAAAGATTTCATTGATTGAGGGAGCAATTCGTTGTTTTCCCTCTCTGGCCTCAGTGATCTCATCTGTAAAATGGCAGAACTGTGAACAACTTCTTCTAGCTTTGATGCTCAATAGAGCTATGAAAAAAAAGCACTCAACTTCTATCAGAAAAAGACAACAAATCTTAGCCACTGGCATAAATTGGAAGGATCATGTTCTGAGCTATAATGTTGATGATGTCATAATACTTCTCATCTTTCTGCAAACTCCAGAATACTAAGAGTTACTGTTTCTCCCTCCACCGAAAGTAAGAAATATCAGAACCTCTGAGATGAAACATCATATCACCCAGTTGGGGAGGCAACCTCAGGAAGGTTCCCCAGAATTTGTTACAAACATTGCCAGTTTAATATTTTGCTAATAGGACATCATTGGGGTTTTTTGTTTTTATTTTTGTTTTGTTTTTGCTGAGGAAGATTAGCCCTGAGCTAATATCTGTGCCAGTCTTCCTCCATTTTGTATATGGGGTGCCGCCACAGCATGACTTGATGAGCGGTGTAGTAGGTCCACACCCAGGATCTGAATCTACGAACCCCAGGCCGCCAAAGCAGAGCGCACATGAACCCAACCATTATGCCACCAGGCCAGCCCCAGGACATCGCTGTTTTTCACACAATAATGATGTAGTAATAAATCCCAGCTTCAGGAGGAGTTGCCCCTCGGCTCAAACAGTTTCAAAAGGAGCACTGTGCTGCCCCCTTGTGGTCTCAACATACGAGGTTGGAATTCCTTCCTAGAGTTTGAGGACACTTGTAAAAAAAGAAAAGAAAAGAAAAGAAAAAAGTCACCTTTCTTCTGCAGTGCACCATGCCTCCACTATTGGGTTGGACACAGAGCAAGTGCTTATAAAGTCCTGGCCACTGAGGGCAGAAAGAAGAGAACTTGGGATGAACAGAGAGCATTGAGGGAGGGTGCAGGAGGCCAGAGAAAAGTAACTTGCCTTTCTTAAGTTTAGCCCCAAAAGGGCCCTCCTAACTTCAATCTATTTTAATTTAATGATGAGAAATTTCTATCTTATTCTAATCACGAGCAGACATCAGACAAACACAAATTGAGGGACATTCTACAAAATTCCTGACCACTATCTTCAAAAATGTGAAGGTCATGAAAGACAAGGAAAGACTGAGGAACTGTCACAGACAGGAGGGGACTGAGGAGACATGATGTGACTAAGGCAACAAATGCAATGTGGAGTCCTAGATTGGACCCTGGAATAGAAAATGGACGTTAGTGGAAAAATTTATGAAACCTGAATAAATTTTGTAGTTTGGTTAATTGTATCAAGGTTAATGCCTTCCTTTTGATAAATATTCTATGGTTATGTAAGATGTTAACATAAGGGGAAGCTGGATGAAGGGCCTGCAGGAACTCTCTGTACTATTTTCACAACCCTTTTATAAATCTAAAATTATCTCAAGATAAAAAGCTAAAATGGAGAGCTGAGACACACTGTCCCCAACGTCAAAAAGACAAAGATGTCCCTCCAGACACCCTCTTTCCTGCCAGCTTCTCACTTCCTCTGATAACTCAACAGTGACTCTTAAAGTCTTCTAGCCTCAGTACCAGCAAATCATTTCAACAATCTGAAAAAATGAACTATTTGGACCTGCATTTTCCAAATCATTGAAATAAACGTGTTTGGAAGGCACTATTCCTAGAAAAATAGCATCCATTTCTGCCTTCTTATACTGAGCATAGAAAACACTACTTAATTCTTCATTGTCCATAAGTGTTAATATAAACATTTGCTTTTGTACAGCATATTTTAAAAAGAGCTCTTGGGGATAGTCCACGGGGAGAGCTAGTTGTAGTGTTGGGCCCTTTAAGAGGGAGAAGGGGGCACATCAGTTGGGTGGCTTTGAGGTGGCAGCTGGGGGGGTCTGGTACCCCAAGGCATCCTTGCAAATCACTAGAGCACAAGTCATTTCCTACACTCTGTGGGTTTTCTGAGATGGTGTCATCATTGTCATCATCATCATCATCACCGTTATCATCATCCTCATTGTTCTGGGTGGTGATCAGGGCCCACTCTGTGCACATTTCATGAAAGAAAATGTGATGTGGCAGCACTGAGGGCCAAAAGAGTCTATGATACAACAGGCACCACCTGCTATGTTTGTGTATCAGTGAAATTCAGGGATCACTGAGGCCAAGGCTTCACCAGGTGAAGCAACCAGAGCACCGTCACCCCTGTGGGCTGTCCCATTGGCACCCATGGATACCACACACACTCCAGCTCTGTGCCACACTCCTTTCTTGGACTTTATAGTTGTATTTGTCTCTAAAAAGAAGGGCTGAATACTTAGTCTTGAAGGTCACTTCCAGCTCTAACATTCTAGGAATCTGATCTTTGAGATATGATTTTCTCTTTTACACGAAATCCTCCAAAGCCATCAAATAATAATTATCACCACTGCACAGTGCAAATCTCAGCTTTATAAATCAGATACAATCCTCTCTTTTCAAAGTCTGTTACCCCAGATCCCACCAGCCCACACCTTGAAGACCTTTACAAAAGTGTCAGTATAGTTCAAGAGCATAAATGGGTCTCTGTGCACCAAAACATTGGGCAACTCCAAAACCTCCTCTTGTGGAAGCATATATGAGCTGTCAGCCTTAGGCGTCCCTCCATAGAAAGGGGGCTGTTGCCCACTCAGTGAGCCCCAGAAGGAAATGTGCCCAAGCTGCAGATTTTGGGGAATGCTTGAAGAAATTCCATTGATTTTTTTTCTTCCCTCTGTAGAAGTCTTTTTTTTAATTTTTTTTTTCGAGGAAGATTAGCCCTGAGCTAACTACTGCCAATCCTTCTCTTTTTGCTGAGGAAGCCTGGCCCTGAGCTAACATCCGTGCCCGTCTTCCTCTACTTTATATGTGGGACGCCTACCACAGCATGCCTTGCCAAGCGGTACCACGGGTCCGCACCCAGGATCCGAACCGGCGAACCCAGGGCCGCCGAAGCAGAACGTGCGAACTTAACTGCTGCACCACTGGGCTGGCCCCTCTGTAGAAGTCTTGAGTTGCTTCATCATGATTCTATGTGTAACCCAAAGCCAGATAAAGAAATACAGAAATTCTACCATACAAGCTCTTCAACCTACATGTCCAAAGTGAATGAAACCAAAGAGTGCAGCTGGGGCCTCAAGGGAGCTCCAGAGAGAAGAGGTCAAGCAGGACTTCAGCAGACAAATTTGCTGAAGTCTAGAGCACAGACTCAGAAGGAGGTGCCCCCTCCCGGCACCCCACTACTGGGCACCAAGCCCAGGAGAGCTTGAGGCTGCACTTTCCACCACCGTCGGACTGAATGGACTCCTTTGCCCTGGCTTCAAGACCACCACATTACTAGCCCACATTCATGTGACCTTGAGGCAGAGGGATAGAGTGCAAAGGGTATGGGATTTAGATACAGATAGACCTGGGCTTGCATTTTCACTTTGCCATTATGAGCTGTTGCACTTTATGCGAGTTACTGAGCAGCTCGGTGACTCAGTCTCCTCGTTAAAATGAGGATAATAGTTTTACTCCGCCACAAGGTTATTGAGAGGATTAGAGATAATGCACATAAAGCTCTGAATAACAGTGCTTAGGACATGGTAGTCATGGCAACCAGTAAACGGTAGCTGTTTTTCTCTATTCCAAGTGAAAGAAGTCAGACACAAAAGGCCACATATTGTATGCTTCCATTTATACGAAATGTCCAAAATGGGCAAATCCATAGAGACAGAAAGTAGATTAGTGGTTGCCAGGGGCTGAGGCAGGGGAGAACAGAGAGTGACTGCTAATGCTTATGGGCTTTCTTTTTGGGGTAATGAAAATGTTCTAGAATTATATAGTGGTGATGGTTGTGCAACATAGTGGATATACTAAAAATCACTAAATTTTACACTTTAAAAGGGTAAATTTTATGGTATGTGAATTATGTCTTAATTTAAAATTCTTAAAAATAAATTCTCTGTTCCTCAGTTTATGAATATGAATAGAAGTAAGCATTTCTAAAACGAGAACAATAGTAGTACCCACCTCATAGGGTTTTTTGAAGATTAAATGAGTTAATTTGTATAGACTAATGCTGGCGCGCTATAAAAGCTCAAGAAATGTCAGATATAGTAATTATTACTGCTGTTGTTATTATGATCATGATCATTTTATCACAGATAGCATAGTCTAGTAGTCAAGATCAGTGGGGTTTGAGTCAAACAGACCTGGCTTAAAATCTGACTTCACACTTACCAGCATAGACTAGAGTGGTTAATAGTGTAGCCACTAGATTCAGACGCTTGATCAAAATCCTGGCTCCATGTATTTATCAGTTGTGTGACTTTAGGCAATTTTTTCAACCCCTCCGTGCCTCAGTTTCTTCATCTGTAAAATGGGGGTAATAATAGTTCATACCTAGTGAGTTGCCTTGAGAATTAACTGATGTATCCATTGGGATGCTTTTGGCTTTAAGTTTCAGAAACCTGGCTCAATTCATCTTACACCAGGTAGATAGGAAAGAAAAAAGGGATAGAAAACAGAAAATAACAGAGAAAACTTAATACAAATCAAGAAGAGAGGGAGAAGGAAAAAAAAGGAGAGAGAAGGAAAGGTTTATTTTCGGCAGCCTTAAGTTTTAGGATGATTCGCAAAGACGTCTCTGCCCGGATTTTCTTCCTGCGTGGTTAAGATCGCTATTCCTATGTTTTTAGTGTGAACTGCTTCGAAATTCTTGGTAATAGGCAGGAACCAAACAAAGAAATACTGTATATGCCTTATATGCTTGCTAATATCTCTGCTCACTAGGAATATGTCTCATTAAGAAGACTCTGCAAAATATTTTAATAATATAACATTTCTGCCCAGTCAATAGTGTCATTCAGAATGGCATTTTGAACAGACCAATATAATGCCAACATACAACCTAAAAGGCAGTTAATGCAACAGGAAGCCAGGAACCAAAGCCATGAATTAGAGATGAGATTCCATCACCAATTGCTCTGCACTTCTCACAACCTTGCCTGGCTTCAAATTCCCCATCACCAAAATGGGAAATAAAAGCAGAATGCACTCTCCAGGTGGCAGCCTATGTACAGAAGAGCATCTTATCAACGTACTTATGATTACAGAATGACAAGATTGCATGGGTCCTTAGTAAAGATGAATTCATTCTCCGGATTTGCAGATGGAGGCCCTGAGACTCAACGAGAGGAAACCCTTCCCAAGGTCAGACTAGCTGTGTTTCAACAGGGTGGAACCTACATTCCAGCCTTGTGTTCTCCCATGATGTGACCCAGCCTGATGAATTTGTTTCTCTTTCGCTCCTCTGTTCGTCACAGCAACTGATCTACCTATCTCTCTATCTATATCATTATAAATGATTTACGCTTTATATATAAATACACATGCTAAGAGAAGAGGATCACCTGGAGATATGTACCAGTTCTGTGTCCCAATGATAAATACACAAATATTTGTGTAGCCCTTAATATAGAGGTTGGTACTTGTTTAGAAATGAAAGGTCAAGGTGCTAACTGCTTTCTTTTAGGCCTAATTTGGCAAGGATCAGGTTAGCAAATCAGGGTGAAAGTGAGACAGTGATGTGAATATTCATTGGCCTCTCACTTTTCTAAGCAAGAAGGTCAAGGACTTCTACCAAGCCTGGAGATTATTTCTCTTAAGATACCAGAAGGAAAGTGTGCTAGTACAGGCTCCAGGAAGCACTGATCCACACGCCGTTTGAAAAGCTTATGAGATCTACACAATCATCGTAAGAGAGGAACATTTCTTTGCATTCCCTTTGGCCGCTGTCTGATTCCCATTCAGCCATCAAAGAGATGAAAATTAGTGGCTATCCTGTGAGCTCACAACATTGAATGTGGTGGCTTCCACACGACTGTTTGCTGTTATAATTTTTATATCTCATTTTACCTCTTTAAGACAGGTCTGGTAGGGATTTGAATTAGCCCAGCTTTCCTCTCTATCACACATTCAATTCAAAACTTTGATGAGCATTTTATAAGCGTTTTCTAATTTCAGGGACATGGTGAATAGCCTTTGGCCTTTAAATCAAATGATAGAAAAACATTTTTTCAGGCAGAAAAAATACCTTTTCTATTTCTGTTCCTAGATTGGTTATCACACAGTCACCTGGAGTCATGATGTCAGAAGTTTTGCTGCCCGGAACAAATTGCCAGTAACTGCTTGCATGATCAAGAGAAAGCATTGCTTCTCTGTCCCCGTTTTTCCCCCAGGGGCTTGTGGCTGCAACCCCATAGTCCTACTAGCTCCAGTTTCTTCCTTCCTTCCTAACCTAGTTGTATCAGTCTAACAAGAATATGCTAGTATTCATTAGGAAGGAGAGAGACACAGGTTGCCAGATCAAAGCATTCATCAAATGATGTTTCCCAAGCAACCTAAAGCTTTTAGTCTGCCCTTCCCTTCCTCACATCTCCAAAGGGCCAGAAGTAGGCCCTCCCTGCAGCATATTGTGGAACTGGATAAGCCCAATGAGCTTTTATTTCCCCAAGAATGGAGTCATTGTCCCCACAGTTCCCCTGGTAGGTTGTTCCACTGCCTATAGTGTCCACTCTGCCATGGACTAACTATGCCCACCAAATTGATATGTTGAAGCCCTAACCCCCAGTGTGAGGGTATTTGGAGATGGGGCCTACAAGGAGGTAATTAAGGTTAAATAAGGTCATAAGAACAGGGCTCTGACCCAATGGATTAATGCCCTTCTAAGAGACGCCAGAGAGCTCTCTCTCCCTCTCTCTCCGCACTTACGAAAAAGAGGCCAGGTGAGCACACAACAAGAAGGTGGCCATCTGCAAGCCAGGAAGGGAGTCCTCACCAGAAACTGACCATGCTGACACCCTTATCTCAGGCACCTGGCCTCCAGAACTATAAGAAAGTTAATTTCTTTAGTTTGAGCCACCCAGTATATTGTATTTTGTTATGGCATCCTGAGCTGACCAAGACACACCCCAACTCCTTTCTGCCCATTTGCTCCTCTGTAGTGCCCTCTTACTGCCCTGCAAATTCCTCTTTAGGGACTAACAGCCCTGAGGCAGAGGCACATTCCCAACTCTCCTTAGCAGCAGTTTCCCTGAGCTACACACTCTAAATTCTTTTAACCTCACCTCATTCTTCCAATCATTGCTATGGCTCTTCTCCATACTTTGTTCAATTTGAACTAATATATTACTTGTATGGATGAAAAATTTCAAGTCTTTAAGTGATCTTGCATCAGTAGCTACAAGATATAAGTACTCAAACACTCACTGTATCCTCCAGTATGAGCGCACATGCACACTTGTGTGCATGCACACAAACACACGGACTGGATTGTCAGATATTTCATGGACAAGACTAAAACTCTAAAGGCATTCAGTTTTCCTTGATTGCTCCTAAGCAAAAATTCAAAGAGAAACCTGAGTTCCAACTCCCTGATCTTGTCTAAACATTTCTCTTCAATAAGATTTTTTTTCACGATTTTATTTTTCCTTCTTCTCCCCAAAGACCCCCAGTACATAGTTGTATATATTTTTAATTGTGGGTCCTTCTAGTTGTGGCATGTGGGATGCTGCCTCAGCATGGTTTGATGAGCAGTGCCATGTCCACGCCCAGGATTCGAACCAGCGAAACCCTGGGCTGCAAAAGCAGAGTGCACGAACTCTACCACTCGGCCACGGGGCCAGCCCCTTCAATAAGATTTTGAAAACTCATCCAGGGATTGGCTAAAGATGGCACAATGCATACCAGATCTACTTCCTGCTTATTACCAAACACGAATTTGTGCCAGTAAAGGGCAATAAATGGGAGCATGTCCAGCCTGAGTACTACTCAGAGTTCTGTGTGAGAAAACAAGCTGGGTGTTCTGCTCTGGGTGGAGGCCTGACTTATAACCTCTCTCTGAGAGAAATGCACTGAATCCAGTGTTATCTAAATGCCGGATGGGATCATTCTGGAAAGTAGGCCCTGTAGCTTTGCTGAGGAGAGAAGGTTGAGTTCACTGTCAAAACTTGCACACATTCTACTCCCTCTTTTTTCAAAGAAAACCTTAGAGCTGAGGTAGCAAAGTGGCTTCCAGGAAGTAGGATGGCACAAATGTCCCTGCCTCTGTGGTATTGCCTTTGGTGTGG
This sequence comes from Equus quagga, assembly GCF_021613505.1. Taxonomy (NCBI): domain Eukaryota; kingdom Metazoa; phylum Chordata; class Mammalia; order Perissodactyla; family Equidae; genus Equus; species Equus quagga. The sequence continues at coordinate 82,973,060 of NC_060276.1, forward strand.
AGACAATTGAGCCACTGTGACGCTCACAGCAGCCCAGCTCCCTCCTTGTTGATTTGGCTGTAGGGCCTCATAAGCATAAATCACTGCTACATAGGCTCACTGTGCATCTTAGCACTTTCTGATGCTATATATTTCAAATAATTTTATTCCAGTGGGGAGAGGTGGGGTAAGCAACTGTCTGTGGGACAGAAGTTGGGAAGAGGTGGCCACCTCGGGTTCCCTCTGGCACACACAACCCCACAGCCCCGCAGACAGACACACAAAGCTGTCCATGTGAGCCAGCAGGGCCTTGTTCTTATTTGTCTTCCCCTCAAAGTATGTACACTTACTATTGCAACTTTTCCTTTCCATTTGCTTCTGTGAAAAACCGTAAATATCTCAATCAATCTATCTATCTATGAAAGCTGGTAATGGCTTTCTTCCTCCATTTCAATTGATAGACACAATGCATAAAAAGGAAGTTAATGTTGATCCTATTTCATCAAAAGCAATTTCAAGAAATCTTTTGGTCAAAGAAGAAAGTTGTCAGCTACTGCTTAACTCTATGGTAACTGGCAATTTGTGTTCCTGAGGAGATGCAATTACCACACCTGCCACTGCACTTCAGGCCAGACCTTTCTGGGAGAACATTTGTAGAGCCATGTGTGTATTCTGCCTCCGTGTGAAGAGGTGCACAGACGCCCCCCACATAATGCACAGTTGGTAACTCCATCACGTGCAATCTTGGCATGGGGTGAGACCATTCATTTGCAGGTGCCAGCTCTGCCTGGAGGTGAGGAGAGAGACCAGATGGCTGCTGGGAGGCTTCCTGCCTCTCCTGATGCTCTGGATCCACCCAGAAGGGAATGCACTAGCAAACTCGCATACTAGTTTCTCTGGGCACGTCAACACACAAATAGTTGTCCTTCCTCCAGGCAATGTATTAGTTTCCTGTGGCTGCCATAACAAATTAACAACTTGTTGTTTGGTGGCTTAAAACAACAAAATTTATTCTCTCACAGTTCTGGAGGCCAGAAGTCTGAAATCAAGGTGTCAGCAGACCCACGCTCCCTCTCAAGGCTCTAGGGGAGAATCATCCCTTGCCCTTGCCAGCTTAGGGTGGCCCCAGACGTTCCTTGTCTTGTAGCAACATAACTGCAATCTGCCTCTATGTTCACAAGGTTTTCTCCTCTGTGTCTCTGTCTCAAACCTCTCTGTCCTTTCTCTTATAAAGACATCAATCATTGGATTTAGGGCCCAACCTAAGTCCAGGATGATCTCATCTTAATTACCTTAATTGCCTCATGCTTAATTACCTCTGCAAAGAGCCTATGTTCACATAAATTCACATTCACAAGTACTGGTGGAGGACTTGGACATATCATTTTGAGGGACACAATTCAACCCACTACAGGCAGCAGATCCAAGATTTCCTGTGGCACATTGACTCATTACAAATTGTAGCCATCCCAAAATCACTTTCGGTTTTTTTTTTTTTCTTTTTCTTTTTTGCCTCAGGGACTAGGACTGAAGACAGGAACTTCCATGAAAATATGGGCCATGCTCAGAGGTTTTGACTTAGAAGCAGTGAGGAAAGGGAATTTGCAAAGCCCTGTGATCAGGGCGCTCTGCTAGGCTAGAAACTCCACACTTGCTTCCATTCAATCCTATAAAATAGGGATCACTGTGGCCAGACTGCAGACGAGGATACTGAAGCTCAGAATAACCTGGCCAAGGTCGGCCAGCAATCTGAGGGCGGGAGGTTGGAGACTGGGTCTGTCTGACCACCTGGCCTCATACACTGTGTGTGTCGCACACACTGAGCAATGTAGCCTCAGAGTCAACATCATTGATAGGGAAGAAGGAGTCATTATCAGATGTTCAGTTGGCTTTAGGTAGAGACAGAATAGATGGAAGTGATGTGGCAGCACTGGAAGAGCTCTGGGGAAGACCCAGACCGTCCCCTCCCTGAGCTTCCCCCCAGCTTGTTAGTGTCTGCTTTCCTCTACAGGGAACAACTCCTTCCAATTCTCAAGTACAGACGTGTATTTAAACAAAAATCTCCCAGACAGCGGCAGCACTTGCTCTGAAATATGTGCTGAAAGTAGACCAGATCCTTTCCGGAAGCAAATGTGATCAGAAGAAGGAAAAATACAAGAGACAAGGGCTGGCTGCAGATCCCCCTGAAGAAGGAGGCTGCCAACACTCTAAAGACAGAAATTGTCAAGTCCAGTTGGCCTGCAGCGGCCAGCTTGTGCTGTCTGATCGGTTGTGTGTGTGTGTCTGGTAGCTGGGTGAATCTGGGTCAATCAGGCCAACTCTTTTTGACTCAGGTTCCCTTCTATAAAGTGGGGATAAACATTTCCATACATGGCTTGGGCAATGTTTGACATGGAAACACAGGTCGTATACATTGATCCAGGGGACAAATTCAAGTTAGGCCACCAAAAAGACATCAGAAGGAGAAGGAAACTTTTTTTTAAACCAAATCTTTTTGTTTCTTTTTTTATCAAGATACAGTTCACATAACATAAAATTCACCATTTAAAAGAGTACAATTCAGTGGTTTTAGTGTATTCACTATGTTGTGCAACCGTTGCCACTATCTAATTCCAGAACATTTCCATCGGAGAACAGAACATTTTGAAAAAGAATTTAAATGTGTAAATAGTTTCTCTAAATACAAAAGTGATGAGCAAGGTATGTAGAGAAGATAATGCCAATTCCAGGAAATAAGTTAACATATTCTTTAGGCAGAGCTAGGAAATCAGAGCAATATAAAGTCCCAGCACAAAAACATCTGAGACAACATTGATAAACCACACCATAACAAGAGAATAACTACACTTGGAATAGCAAGAAGAAATCTAAGGGAATTGCACAAAAGCAAACAGGCTAAAATAAAACAGGAGGGATTGCAGTCAGATATGTGAAAGAACTTCCTGACCATCATAGGGATAAAATGTTGATCCAGGGAGGTCTGGAAGCCATTGCCCAGAGATATTCAGAAACATGATACATATTTCTATTTGGTGTCCTAATTGCACAAGAGAAGGAGTTTTCTCTTCCTCAGAATCTTTTAGGAGCAAAAATATCCTTTAATATATATTTGATCCCCCCAAAGAATATATATTAACTCATATTTGTTTTTAACAGTTTTACACAATCATATCTGGTACTATTTTCCTAATGTTATAGTCATCATTATAATGATTATTTCATAGAAATATTTACTAATATTTATAGAACATCTCTTAGGTGCCACACACTTTTGATACATGCTCATAAGCACCTGCAAGGTAGTAAGAAGACTGAGATGCAGTGTGTTCCAGTGATCTATCTCTATCGTGTGGCTAATCAATGGTGTAACAGGAATTCAAGGAAAGTTTGGCTGACTTCAAAGCCAAGACTCTTTCCCTTACATTAAACTGCCTGAAATGTCCAAGGTTTAGGGTTTTGGGGGTTTTTGGGTGAGTAAGATTGGCCCTGAGTTAACATCTGTTGCCACTTCCTCTTTTTTCTTTTTTTCCCTCCCCAAAGCCCCAGCACATAGCTGTATATCCTAGTTGTAAGTCATTCTAGTTCTTCTATGTGGGACGCCACCACTCATGGCAGACCTGTGTAGGTCCACGCCCAGGATCCAAACCTGCAAACCTCAGGCGGCTCAAGCGGAGCACACGAACTTAACCACTCAGCCACGGGGCTGGCCCCCAAGATTTACATTAACAAGTTATGTCTTTCAAGCATTATGTAAGCTCCTGGAGGGCAGAAGCTCTGCACTTGATTTCTGTCTTTCCCACATCTGCCCCTGCTCCACATCTAATCATCCAACCAATCTAGTTGACTCTTCCTTCTCCTAAATATATATTAAAGATGTTGATTTCTCTCTATCCTTGACTCCATTACCTTCCAGCCAGCCACAACCATCCTTCACAGGGGGCATGAAGACCACTAACTTCGTTTCTCTCTTTCCAGGCTTGCCTTTCCATGGTCAACTTTCCACGGTCAACTTTCCACATTGAAGCTAGAGAAAGCTTCCTAAAATGGCTTTGCATGGCCTCCCAAAGCCCTCTACACTCATAATTCAGTCCCAGGGCTTTGCACTGCCGTTCCCTACACCTGAAATGGCATCGTCCACCTTCTTCACCAGGCTAACCCCTACCTGTTGTATGCAGTCCTCCTGGGTTCAGCTTAGACACCACTTTCTCACCTTCCTTGATTGCCCAAGGCTGCATTTGACACTCCTTCTCTATACTCCTGTAGCACCCTGTGTGGTCACACTGTCATACACATGGCTGTTGATTTATTTTCGCAGTGACCGTCAATTTTTCATAAATGTCTCCTCAGCAGATACTCACAAGTCGTATGTTCCCAATAACCGTATGAATGGAAAAATGTATGGTAAGGGTCTGGACTCAAAATCAGTGCTTAATAAATGCTCACTAGCTAAATGAATGCATTGGTGAGACTGTGTAGGTTCTGCTCCATATTAATTGAGGATCCTCTTCTCTCTAGGCACTCAAACCTCACTTCAGACAGCAGAGCCAAAGTTCCGAGAAACAAAGGATGGGAAGTGTTATTCCTCTGCAAGCAGGAGAGTGTTCCATGACCACTAGGTAATTCTCTCTGTTGTTTATATCCAAAACTGCTTTTCTTAAACAATTCAGGCTTTTGGTCAGTCGCCATTAACAAACGTACTAACTCCCTGTGACAACAGATTAATTTTGGTTTAATGTTCTGAATACAAAGCAAGGGGTATTGGTGTGTGATGTGCACTTTAATGAGGTCACAGCACAAAGATGAGTAAGATAATTTAATTTGCTTTCTCTGGTAAGTCAGTTCTCCTGAGGAAAAACAAATTCTCCCTTAGGATGTCAGTGCCTTTCCTGGCATCTTCCCTTTCTCTTTTGCTTTTTTCTTTCCTCCTCTTGATCCTTGGAGGGGTGAGTATTTATATTTTAAAGATGATTAGATGATGATGTTGGGACTGTGAGAGAGTTGGTGGAGGAGGGCAGAAGACAGCAGTACTTTTAAAAGGAAAGACAAAAGCGGATATGCCTCCTCTCTTGACTTCATAAGTGTTTCAGGATGTGTCTTTGAGAAAAGGAAAGAAATGCAACTTGTCTTGTCATTTAGATACTGCAATTGCCAGTCTTTGTGTATATAAAGAAGATTTGTGACTCAGAGTCCAGCACAGTTGTCCGCACGCCCCCTTTAAAGGATGTTGTATGCTGACTGGTCCGACCCTCAGTGGTCTCCTATGCATTCCCTGGCTCTACATCTGGGATCTTAGAAATTAGCAAGATGAGTAGAACAGGAGAAGAGGAGATCCAGCAACAGGGGCGGGGGTGACTTCAAATACAGCAGTGGAAGCATGAGGAGAAGAACATACTTCCAGGAATTAGCAAAGATAAAAAATAATTGAAATACACAAGATGAACAAAATGCTAGGAGATCAAACTCACTTACTAAAATGCATGGCCAAGGTGTTCTGAAGGTCTTGTTAGTCCTTCAAGTATCACAAATCAAACCCATTGCCTTTTTTGCAAATTGTGTGGGACTGTTATTCTTTTATGATGCTTTCTTGAAGGAGAAAAATAAAAGTCACTACTTTTGTTGGTCTCTGTAGCAACCCCAAAGAAACATTTGGTCATTTCCCCCCAGCTCTTGGTGGAGAACCTCTAAGTGCTTGGACTATCATTCCTGTTAAAACTGTTTTTGTTTATTTGAGGCCTTAGCCATGCCAGATAGTTTATGCCAACAGTGTGATTTATGGTGGGGGCCTTGGGCTGTGTGGTATCAGTTTGAACTCTGGGGAGCTGGAGACTGAGTCACTAAGGTCGGTCATGTGGATGTCTATGCCTATATGATTGGCCCCCTGTAAAAACCCTGTACGCCAAGGCTCCTGTGAGCTTTCCTGGTTGACAATACTGCATACGTGTTGTTGCACATCATTTCTGGGAGAATTAAGTGCTGTCCATACAACTTCACTGGGACAGAACGACTGGAAGCTCGCACCTGGTCTCTTCCAGACTCTGTCCTATGAGCTTTTTCCCATTGCTGATTTTAATCTGTATCCTTTCACTGGTATAAACCATAACTATGAATATAACAGCTTTGCTGAGTTCTGTGAGTCCTCCTAGCAAATCACTGAACCTAAGAGGGACCCCCTCTTGGGGATCCCCAAATACAATTATAATTATGGCCAAGGTCACTTATAAAGCCAGACTGTTGTTTGCTTGGCAAAAATTCAGATATTCATACACCCCTGCCTGCACCATCCATCTAAATCCAGGAACCTAGGCTGTGCCCTTCATCTAGGGTCCGTGCTGCAGAGCCCAGAGAGTATCTATCTTCTCACTGTGCCCATGTGCCCATGTCTCCCTGTCCCAACCACAGTCTCCCTGTGGCCTTCCCAAGAGGCATCTCCCTTCAACCAGTTAATCAGGTCCCTGTCCCCTGTTGCAGCCTAGCCAAGATAAAGAGACAGTGTCACTATTAACCAGCTGAGAAGCAAACACCACATCACAACTACAGTTTCAGATGAATGGTTGTAAGAAGGGCAGTGGCCTCCTTATGTTACCAAAAGTTCGGTCTCTCATCCCGATGCCAATCCAAATAACAAGAACAGAATCTCGAGTGGAAAAGGAAAGGCTTTACTTTGCCAGGCAGGGGTAGCACAGCAAGGGCTAGTACCTCCAGAATTGCTATCTCCCTTTTAGGAAACAGATAGGGGTTTTTATTTGGGGTTTTAGGTAGGAAAGGGGCGGGGGGCGTGGATTTCTTGGTCAGTGTTTTCCCATCAGCCTGTGTCTGGGGCTGCTTCCAGTGGAGGAGACAAAGGATTTCTCAGAGGAGTGTCCTTGGCTGTTTATCTCCATGGTGGAAGGTAGACTCTGATGTCAGGAAGCCAAGGAGTTGGGCCTGGGAAGCTTCAGTTTCTTGACATTGGTTTCTCTGTAAAAAAAACTTGAAGGACCTGTGATTAGCTACAGCTTTAGTGGGAGCCCAGCTTGAGGCCATCTGGGCTTTAACAATTTGTAACTTCTATTTGGTTGCAAAGTTCATGGAGTCAGAGGTTAAAGAAACGGATATTTACATATGAGTGTAACTAAAGAACCAGGGAAAAGGGAATGTGTGCTTTTAGTTTTAACCCCATATATGCTGGGTTCACTGTAGGGGAACCAATATCAGGGCTAATATTAAATAAGAGCTGGTAACACTTATTTGGTTGACACATGCTACTGCTGGCCCATGGACAGGTGATCTGCAGTCTTATTAGCTCCTTTCCAAGCTGCAGCACAGCATGGTAACCATCTGTCTCAGTAGCTCAGAGAGCAAAGCCTGGGACCTTTGGGGAGTGTGCCTCATTCCAGGGATGGCCTTCTTCCTGACTAGAGTGAATATTAAACCCTTTCTGTCTGTCTTCCAGGCCCCAGTTTGTTAATATTAATGGTCTGCCCCTCCTCATTTAGGACTCAAACATTATCACTGGCAAATATAATTCCCATTTTGTTTGTTTTCCAACAGATCATTGAGATGTTACACCTGAGCATCCTGGCCAGACCTGGGAGCTGATCTTTCTCTGATTTACTTTATGGTGCCCACCTGCTTGTCTGCCTCCTGGGCCTGTTCTCTTTTCACTCGAGGTTGCAGAGCATATTGGCCTGGTTTCCCACCGATTGTGTCCTCAGAGTACCCTCTGTCTGGAAGACCTGAGGTGGGAATTGGCATGTATTTTCACACTTGTGAAGAGAGTAGGCCCAAAATATAAAGGACCCTGAGATTTCTGCTTCACAACAATCCCATAAAGCTGGCATTTTTATCTTAATATTTTTACAAAGGCAAGCCCCAAGACTCAGAGAGGTTGAGTAACTTGTGCCATGTGACACACATGATAAATGCCAGAGCTGGGATTCGAGCCCAGTCTCCCATGTGTTCAAATGCCAGACTCCTTCTGGTCTCCAGTATTGCCTCTCACTGTGAACTAACCTATATGAGGGTTCTCCATCTAACTGCATGGCCTAGTGCAGGAGGAGCATAGACTCTGGGTCCAGGTGACCCTAGGGTTTTCAACTGCTCCCTCCTATGGTGGCCCTTAAAGGCTTTCCTAGGAAACGGCTGATCAGTGCCTCCTTTGCAATCTCACAGCGATTTGTTCACATTCAACTACTGTCGTAAAGATGTGTATCAGGCTCACTCAGTACTGTATCAGATTCCTTGACAGGTCCAGCCTCGCCTCATTGATCTTAGTGTCTTCAGCTTCTGGTTTTATGCCTGCACACTGTAGGTGCTCAATAATGAATCTAACTATTAATGAACTAACTTGTGTCATATCTAGAATGCTCTAGAAGTAGATGTAATTGTAGTAGATGGCTTGGGGGCTTTGGGAACTAGCAAAGTTTCAGGGGTTCTCAGCCAGTTGGCCAGCTGTTTGGGGCACTTTAATTTCTCTGAACCATGGTTTTCTCATCGGTAAATTCTGATCTCAGAGTATTGTCATGAGAATTAAAGGGGGGAGAAGTTATGTAAAACACAGCACAATGTCCAGCACTCTGGGGTACTCAACCAAGTGAGTGCTCCTTTTCTCCTGCCTTCCCTTTCAATACTAATTTAGGGGGTGCCCTTGGAAGGTGGAAGTCCTTTAGAAAGCTAGAAACTCCAGGGATTCAGAGCTTCCTCCAGTCTCTGCTATTCTTTGGCTATAAGGTCAGTAGTCTGAAGTCATTAGTGATTCACTCATGAGTCTTAACAAACTAATAGACCTCCTAAAGGTACTTTAGTAACATAAGTGAAGGAATAATTTATTCTGTGAATTTGAGAAAAGTCAAACGACAATCTAGATAGCTCAGGCCCAGCTGCACACTCTGTTTTCCTCCTTCGTGGCAGGATGAATTTTAGCCTGAATCATCTGAATAATTGCCTTTGCTCCTCAAGTTTCTAAAACACATCTCTCATTTCATGGGCATAGACACTATACAAAAAGGTATTATTTTAACCTCCTGGGGAAAAAACCCACAAAATCTCAGACAATATCGCATAGTTCCTTCAAAGCAAAGCTGAAAGATGGCCTCCAGGTCTCCAAGCTTTCCATCCTCTCAGCACATTTAAAGAAAGTAGTAAGTGATGCTTGCTCAGCAAGCCAAGGAGTCAAAAGAAAGATTTCTTGGACTCTCAAGGTCTGGTAGTAGTGCTCTTTAATTCAGAGAATAGCATGAGGACAGGCCCCATGGGCAGTGAAGCGCTGCAATGGGTTGAGGGCAGGGCTCAATTTATAAGGCATAGGTATGTGAGTTATTTCTTTACAAGACAAAGGAAAGATCATGTAAAAAAGTTGTTAAAATGGTATCAGAGCAGGTGGGGGTCTGGTTATCAGGTGGTCCTATAACCTGAATCAGTCAAGATGTCCTGTACATCTCGGAGGATAGTATAGATTGGCATGTGGGCCAGGACGCCTTGGGCTTCTCTCCCTGGGGCAGCCTTGATCCTCATCATAAAATCCCCCCTGAACCCATTTGGCCCCAAAATCCTTTGGGGATATGGACAAGGGTCCATCTTCTATAACTACTTCTGGCTGTACAAGCAGAGCTGTCCCTAAATGGGGCCATAGGGGTACAAGCAGGAAGTTCAGTGAACTGGAAGGTTGCGCTCGCGGAGTCCAAGGCTGACAAGGTATATAGATCTTCTGGAGATGAGAGAATCGTTTGATGAGAAGTGGTCCAGGAGGCAAAACTTTGTTGACATGTGGAAGACAATGAAATAGACAACAAATTATAATAAGAAATATAAGCAATATGATTAACCCAATGAATAAGGCTTTGATAGTAGTCCAGAGACCTGGACCTGACCAGGAGTCCAACCAATCATTTAGGGATAGGTAGGGTCAGACACGGATTTCATTTTGTGACTCATATCAGATAGGAGGCCAGAGATATTTTGATGGTAGCCAGGAATATAGACAAAACATTCAGTTTTTATAATGGCACAAGTGTCCCCCTGTGCTGCCATCAAGACATCCAGTGCCATTCGGTTTTGGAGGACCATCCTATGCATTTGGGATACTTCTAAATCAAGCAGCGAAAGTCTATGTTGTGTATCATTTAATGCCTTCATGGCAAATTTGTTCAGGGCTTCCATGTGCCAGATGACACTTTCGATTCCTAATTGGGGAAGGAAAATTGAGGCAAGGTGATCATACCAGTGGAAGACAGAATAGGTCCAGCATTCTTGTAGGTTGGGTAGGTTAGCAGGAGGATATAGTAAATATAGTTCTACCTTGTATCCAGATGAAGCCTAGGGTACATCGTCCAATCCATCCAGGTGGCAACCAAAGCCATAAGTTGGAGCCACATAACCATTGAGTGCTGTTAGGGGCTAACCAATGTATGCTGGGCTGTCTATCCCAATCAGTCCCAAACCAATCAGTATTTTTTAAGGTTATTATATGAGAATACATGTAACGGGGAATTTGTCCCATAGGTCGGGTGCTATTAGGCCACATATCACAAGTATGATTGGTTTGTTCCCAACATAGAGTGGCCTTTTACTGAGTTGACCACTAGTAGGAGTGAGCCAAATATATTCGTTCCAAATTTGATATAGTCCATCCTGTGTGTATCGATAGGTTGGGGACTTTGCCTTAGGAACTCGTTGTTTATGATCCACCTGTGACAAGGCAAATTTATTTAGCATTTGGGAAGTAGAGTTGAAGGAAAAGGTTTTATTGTGGCCAGGGAGCTCCCAGGTGTCAGACACAGATGGCCACAAGGAGACATTATGATTAGCAATAGATGAATCTTGTAGAAGAGAAGAGACTATACTTCTACTGAAACATAATTTTTCTCTCTAAAATCACCCTCATTTCTACAAAAGATAGCCAAATTAAGATTAACTCATTTGCAAAATAAGTGTAGTTCCAATAAAACTTGGTCTAATTATTTACATAAGTACAGCAAGAATAGGAATTGATCAGATAGGCTCTTTTAAATCTGCTTTGTTGGAATTTTTTATGAGGAATCTCAGATTGAACTTTAAAGACATCTTGAGGCCACAAAAGCCAAACCAAGGACTTGCATCAGATTTTTCCTGCAATACCTACAGATTTGGGTGGATTCCTGTCTTCTCGAGGTCCCCCAGAATATTTCGAGGTTCCAGGCACCTGCCAGATAAGCGACATTCCTTACTTACCAGGTAAGATTTCTGGAATCTCTGTAAACAAGGTACCAGGCCAATAGTTCCTAGGGGCTTTATTCCAGAAAGTCAACCTTACTCCTCAAAGGCTGTATTGTCATATCTGAGTCTGTATGTTTCTCTCAAATATGACATTCCACTCAAATCCTTGGTAAGATAACCAATGTTTCCAAATGCGTCCTGTCATAAGGAGAACAGATTCTCATTGAACTTATGCAAATAACTATATTGCCATGAAATAACCATGCTCACTCACTAAGTTTCCAAACTCTGGAGGAATCAGGTAAGGAGAAAAAGATAAATGTTTCAAGTCTGCTCACAAAGGTATAATTTCACGAAATTGCTAGAAGTCATAGTTAGCATAAGAGAAAAGAGAAAAAGATTTCCTTAAATCTGAGAAAACAAAGCAAAACATCAAAAACACCAATATTTCAAACAAAAGTCATAAAAAATTATAATCATCCTCATCAGTTCATACAGTCCTTTATAATCAATTCTTGATCTTAATCTTCTGCTAGCAGATTTATGAGGTCATCGGTTTCTCCATTAGAATTCTGTAATTTCTTACCTAGTTCAGTTTTACCATCTGAAAGTTTATCAGAAACTTACATTCCAGAGTAAATGTCAGAGTCCTTTCCATGAATCTCTCTGAAGATGAAACATATTTGCAAAAGCTTCAGAGTAAAACAATAACTGTCGGTAAATGAGAAAAGACTTAAAAATGACAATTGACAAAGAAACTTGGTTATTTCTGTTACATACAACACTTTAAGATAATAATTAGAATTATGGCTGACAACCAGGACAGATCAGAATTTTAGGAATGTTATATAATTTTAAAACATTTATATCAATAGCATTCACCCACATAATACCACCTAAGAAAGTTTATCATCACTTATTTGACAGTGCTTCCCATGTAGTTTTATAGACCAAATAAGCTTAATTAGTTTAGTATTTTCTTCCTTATAGGAAGACAGAGCAAATTTCTTTGAGAAGTCTCAGGGGCCCTCAAAATCCTCAGAGAAATTTTCTTCCTTCTACCAGGTCAAAAGAAAGCCTTCATTCAGGATTTGAATATTTTTTTGAGGGAGAAGCTTGTCAAGAATATCAAAAGGTTTTAAAACACTTGCTCACTGCAAAACAATGCTCAGGTATATATTCAAAATGACAACAGAAACAGTCAAAAAATCTTAGAGAGAGCTCAGTCTTCTGAACATACGGAATTATTTTAACAAAACATAAATTTTCTATCTTTTAGGTAGACTTACTCAAAGAAACACCTTTTATAACCTCTTTATCAGGAGCAGACAAAAAGTTCAAGAAAATTATCGTTTTGAGAGAGAAAACCAAATTTTGATTTTTCCACCAGCTTATTTTTAGCATTAAAACTCAATTAATTGGATTTACTTTAATCTTAGCCAACTTGACCAGCATAAAACTCCCTTCAGAATTTCTCCTCCACAACATTCTAACAACTTTCTTTTTACATTTGGAATTTGTCCCATGCTTTCTTTCTTCCCTTCTAGTACTTCAGGACAAATTTTTCTTTCTTAATCCAACAAAGACACTTCCATTCTTTGTACCCTCTTTACTGATAACATACATTTTAATTTCCTTACAGAGCTGTTTTCCTTATTAATTTCCAGTAGCTTTAACTACATATATTAATTAGAATTTTTAACCCTTAACAGACCCTAGTAAAAACTAAAAAACTGAGCAATTATGAACCATTTTTTATATCAGCATCTTAAACACTTTTCATAATTACTAGGAAACATGCTACTTCACAGTAATAAAATACAGGTATGTTTGCTAATAGATCCAGACATCCTTTAGCCTCTCTGCAATAAGAAGCCAAAAGTACATAAACTTAGACATGTTCAGCAATAATGTTTCAGTGTTCTATCCTATCCAAAAATGACCCAGATATTCAACAGATTTTTATCATTTAACTTAACTTGGCAAAACTCTAAAGTTTTAAGTTACCAAAAAGAATTTGGAAGCTGTTATTTCCCCCAAGTATACAGACCATAAAACATAATTATTGTACCCAAAAACTCTTACCCATTTTTATTTGTTTAAATCACTTGTTTCCAACAATTATGTTCAGATTATCCATGAAAACTTCATGAGACATTAGACAAAATTAGCTATCATTTAAAGCTATTATTTTGCTGATGAATTTCTAACAGACAACATGAGCTTATTTGACTAGTAAACCCAGGCTACATGTCTGCATCATATCGAAATACTGACAATTCTAAGGACATGCCTATTTCAACCAAACCAACAATCTTCAACAAGCTTTTGTTTACCAAAGATTAATTTATCTCATGTTAACTTGAAAGACACTGGGTTAATTTCTATTACATTTAGAATTTATGTAAGCACTTAATTTAAGCCAATTAAACAGACCTCTTAATTTTGGCCATACCATCCGGAAGTAAAAATATCACACACATCTGACATACATATAGACATACATAACACAGAGTCTCCACAGCTATTTTTTTTTAATTACTTCCATGAATCAGATACAGTAATACAAAGTTCACCAGTTATGAATCCAAATTTTGTTTTAAGCCTTTTTACCTATATTTGTGGAGAAGACACTCAAGATGCTAGATTTTTGGCAAGGGCGCTCTTATGGCTGTTTTTCCTTTTTCCCTTTTTTTTTCAGTCCTAGAGTTAACTACATCACAAAGGCACAGAGAAAGCCCTCAAGTTTTCTCCAAGATGGAGTTTCTGGGGCATGACCCATCCAATTGAAAGTGTTTCCAATTAGTTAAAATGCACCCAAGGGGTGAGTCTCCAGGGATGCTTGGGGCATTCCCCATGGTGGTAAAGCACCATCAGTGTCTGGTTGACAGCCGGCCAGAGAAGGGTGCAGAGCCCGACTGCGAGTATCAACATAGTTATAAGATTTAGTCAAGTCCCACTCAGCCTGGGCACTTAGTCCCTGATCCAGCACAAGGTAAGCCAGGGAAGCAGGAGGAAAAGGCCTGGAGTGGGCTGGGGGACTGGGGCTCCCAGCACCAGGGTTGAGAGTTAAGTCCCTGGCAAAAAGATTTTTGAAGTTTTCAATTTTACAGAAGGTCTACGTTCTACTCAGGTCTAGCCTGAACTTAACCCCAACTTGATGACAACAGAGAAGATGACGAACAAGACAGACAAAGAAAGGAAAAGAGGGGATTATGCCTTGCCCTCATGGCCTCTTCCCCAGGGTTATCAAGATAAGGGTCACACAACAGTTCCTGTGCCAGGCACACAACCCAGCAGGACAGTTCACAGAACAAATCACAGGTCCCCTATCCTCATAAGTGACTCAGTAGGTGCCTAAAATACTCAACAAGTCAACTGCCAAGAGAGGGCACCCCACTTGGGGTTGCCAGGGTGATCAGGTCCAGAAACCAGAGTGGGGGGACTCCCAGAGATGGAACCTTTGACTCTTTAAAGATTTCTTTGTTTCTCGGTTGCAAAGCTCAAAAGGAGACCAAAATGGCCACTGTAACTTTAAGAGAGATGAAAGAAAAGGTTCCATTACCTTGAAATCCCCCCTGAACCTAGGACAGTGTCCTACCCGTTGTTCTGCCCATGGGGTTCCTATAGCAAAGGGTGATGTGGACGTCCCCCTGTATTGCATCCCTTGTATATCTTCCCTATTATACCTGGCAGTAATATATGCCTGATGAACAGTCCCAGAGATAAAAGAAGTATAGAGAAAAATAGTGAAGAATTTTCTGCCGGTCTGGGAGACATTCTACCCAATTGCGTCCTGGAGCCGTTCTCCCAGGAAGGTGTTCCCATACTCAACCAAAGCTTAGAGTCTGGCACTTTCCTTGGACTGGAGTCTCAATTGGGACCTTCCTGCAGTTTGGAGTGTGGTCAGGAGCCATAGGGAGGAATCCCAATCCAGCCTTAGGAAAAGAAACCTGCCATGAGAGTCTTGGAGATTGGCGACCGTCCTAATGACTTAAGTGGTCGACCTGCGCCCATGTAAAATTCATATATTAGAGATAGGATTAAGAGGGAATGGATTAATTCATTCTTCATCACCCTCAGGCTTAAGATACTAATTCTCTTTGGGCTGAATGCCATGGTTTTCCCCATAGAGTAGCCACGGGCAGCAAAGTTGGATTCATACAGCTGTCCGAGAAGGTTTCCAATGAATAAGTGAATTTAGATCCATCCTTGAAAAAGAGGAAGGCACAAGGAAGAAAAGCACACTTGCCAGAACTTCAGCTCACAAGCCAGTGAAGCAAGATCCCCGTACGGGACACCAGAAGAAATGATGTGGGCTCGGCAAGCTGAGTCGTCAACAGAAAGACTTCTTGGACTCTCAAGGTCTGGTACTAGTGCTCTTTAATTCAGAGAATAGCATGGGGACAGGACCCACGGGCAGTGAAGAGCTGCAATGGATTGAGGGTAGGGCTCAATTTATAAGGCATGGGTATGTGAGTTATTTATTTATAAGACAAAGGAAAGATCATGTAAAAAAAGTTGTTAAAATGGTATCAGAGCAGGTGGGGTCTGGTTATCGGGTGATCCTATAACTTTACATATGAATCAATCAGGACGTCCCGTATATCCCAAAGGATGACATAGATTGGCATGTGGGCCAGGACACCTTGGGCTTCTCTCCCTGGGGCAGCCTTGAGGCACATCAGCGAGTGCTGCTTAAAAGCATCTAGGCTTTAAATAGAAACAAAAAGCTTGCAGTTGCCCATTTCTTCCCTTTTATGTAAAAATAAATGACACTGATGTAATAAGGAGGTAATCACATGGTAAGAATTTTCATGGTACCCATTCCCCAAATGTCAGATATGCTCGTGTTTTTTAAACCTTAGCATTTTGTACTTAGGTAAAGCAGAAAAACAAAAAGGTCAGAACCTCTATTTTTTATTGCCGAGTGACAGTGGTGCTACTAGGAAGTCACGAATTCATTCATTCATTCATTCAAGTTTCTCAGACCCCTCCTCTGCACAGAGTGCTATGCTCTCCCAGGCTAACTTCTGAAAAAGTTGTGCACTGAGGCTCCATGAGGTGACTGGTGCTGATGGGGTGAAGAAGCTACGGGGAGAGAAATGAAAATGACGACGCCTGGCCTGCCTAAGTCACAAGAGTTATTTTAGGAATTGTGTGAGATAATGTAGAAGGCACTACTTCAAAAATAGTGGAGTATGCAAATATATTAGTATAATCCAATAAGGAAAGAGAAACAAGATTGTGATCAGCATAAGGCTGTACATAAATGCTATGCGCCAAATTAACAGATTCAGACATAGGTCCTCCGCAAGGCTACACAGCAAAAAATCACTCCACGCCTTGGTAGTTGGAGAATAATCCTTGTCAGAGATGGAGCTAGAGTGGGGTCTTCCATTTGTCTTGATCTTCCATTTGTCCTTGACTTTTGGGTCAATGTGTATTATTCCAGAACATCCACATTATAACCTATGATTTGTTGAAGTATCAACAAAAGGATACTGGAGGGAAAGGGGTATTAGCCCCATTTTACATATAAGAAAGTCAAGGTGAAAGGAGGTAAGTTTGGTGACTTAATATCACAGTGCAAGCCAGCCCAGAAGGTGGGAACCCATACGGCCGGGCAGTGGAGCTGGAATGACTGCTAGCAACGATAAATGTCAAGATTAGAGGGAAGCCCTATTTGTTCCACTACTGATTTTGTAGAGGAGGACACTGGAAGGAAATGGAAGTCTGCAAATTACCTACAGAGTTCAGTCAACAGCTGAATGTCTCTTGCCTCATCTCAAGTGACCGAGAATTCTCAGCACAGCAAATTCTGTTTTAACCTGATTGCTCTTGATGGGAGTGTATTTCCTAATTCTAGAGTCCTGTGGAAGGAAGTAGGCATTAGGCTAGGAGCTGGGAAACCTCAGATCCATTCTTACTTTAGGACTCTTGTGCTTTGTGACTCTAGAAAAGTCCCTGAAATTACCTTTTGTGGGATCAACCCTCTCTTATGTAAAAGAGGAAATAATACCCATACCTACTTGCCTCACCAAATCATAGAGTTATCATAAGAATGCACCAGGATAACATATGTTAACACAAATGACTAAAGTGCCATACAAATGCAAGGTATTTTCTTAAGACTGTCTGTAGGAGCTGTTTTAGGACAGAATAACACGTGTGATAATCAGTCAAAAGATTCCAAACCCGGGGGGCCAGCCTGGTGGCGCAGCGGTTAAGTTTGCACGTTCCACTTTGGTGGCCCAGGGTTCGCTGGTTCAGATCCCTGGTGTGGACCTATGCACTGCTTATCAAGCCATGCTGTGGCAGGCATTCCACATATAAAGTAGAGGAAGATGGACACAGATGTTAGCACAGGGCTAATCTTCCTCAAAAAAAAAAATTCCAAAACAGGGGCCGGCCCAGTGGCATAGAGGTTAAGTTTGCATGCTGTCTTTCAGCAGGCTGGGGTTCACTGGTTCGGATACCGGGCATGGACCTACACACTTCTTGACAAGCCATGCTGTGGTAGGCACCCCACATATAAAGTAGAGGAAGATGGTCATGGATGTTAGCTCAGGGCCAGACTTCCTCAGCAAAAAGAGCAGGATTGGTGGCAGATGTTAGCTCAGGTCTAATCTTCCTCAAAAACAAAAATTCCAAAACAAAATTCTGACAGGTGCTCTAGAGATAGTAAAGAACTAGGACAGGATCTCTTCACTGCAGAACAGGCATCAAGCTGCAGAGAACAGTGAGCAAGCCCAGGCGAGCTCATCCACCACAGGAGCATCCGGTGACAAAGGTTGAACGCTTGGTTTTAATCTTAGGAAATGTAGAATTTCAGAGGATTGGGAAATGGTCAGTTAGGTCACAGATGAATGGGAAGGCAAAAAGTAGAAGAAAATTCATTCCCATTAGGAGACAGCATGTTAGCCCACAAGAGCAGAACTTTGTGAGCTTCCCTGCTGTGCCCCAGGGCCATGCTTCATCCATGCACCACAGCCATTTGCTGAGTGACTGAAGAGACGAGGTGTGGCATGAGCAAGGGGAAGGGGTGAAACAGCATGCAGGCTGGTCTTCATGACAGTGCCATGGGTGTCTTTTCCTTGACAACTGGACTACATCTTGTGATGGCTTTATCCTTGGGCAAGAGAGGAACTGTTGCGATAGAGGCAGGAGTGCACATGTGGGCAGTTTCAGGACAACTTGTCTTAGGCTGCTCTGGCCTTAAACAAAGGTTCTCAAGCCTCCAAGGACAAAAGAGAGCATGAGTCACCAATGGGACAGAGAACAGTGTCAGCAGGTATAGCTGAGGCATGGATGCAATTATAGTAAAAAATCTTGCTAAATGCAGGCCTTTGTTATATTTGCTGCATTTTATCTGTTAATTTACTTGGATCACGGTGCTTTCACCAAGAATAGTGAGATGGAGTGGGACTTCTGGACAGTGTGAGGAGCTCAGTGGACCCTCACCCCAGTTAAAAGAAACAAGACAAAAATATTTAACTGGTGAAAATTATAAAACACAACCATTTAATGTTTCTGGAAGTTGATCTAAGATCATACAGCAAAATGAGAAACATTTATTCAAAAAAATCTAACAAAATTGGTAAGAACAGGGGGAGTCTGTGGCACGACTGCTTTCCTCTCTCCCCCTCCAACCCCCCACTCCCAGCTCCATGTCACAGAAGCTCTTACTCCAGGAAAGCAAGCCGAGAAGATGGGGGCTCCCTTCACCCACAGCTCCCAGTTTTAGGGCTACAGTTTCCTGGGAGGGGCAGGTCACAGGCATCTCTCATCCATCCCCACCACCCACCCACAAGCTCTGTGCTACAGAAGCTCTATTCCATGACAGAGAAGAGCAGAGCTCCCTTCCCCCTCCCAGCCCCACTCATGGGGTGGAGGCTGTACACCAGGCAGGGCAACGCTGGGGTCCTAAGAGCAACAACCAGCCCCAGATCCCACTCATAAGGTGGAAGTTTTATGCAGGGAGGGGCAAGCAGAGAAGACAGGAGCTATAGTCCCTTTCAGCTCCCACTTGCAGGACAGAGGTGTCACTCTGGGAGAAGCAGGCCACCATCCCTGTCTCCAGCCCTGTCTCTAGTGCAGAAGCACAGAGGTTCTACCCAAGGGGAGAGGTAAGATTGGAGGACTGGCAGCTCCACAGCTCTGCTGAGGGGCTGATTTTACTTAAAAGTGTTGAGTATAGGAGACCAGAAAATCCACCCCCAAATACACCTGTTTGGTATATTTGGAATATGTATTTTGAGCTGATTATTTTGAAAAACAGCAGACACAGGAGAAGCTCTGAAAACAGAGTAGAAGTTACCCTTTTGTAAAAGACATTTCCATTTATAAAGCAAATCTCCATTTGTCAGGGTGTCTCCCTCTCTGTACCAGGAAGGGAAGGATGACTCTGAGTCACAACAGACTCTCATCAGTGGAGAAAGCACTGACTTAAATTTCCATGACAAACCTTATCCTTGTTTACCATACTTTTCCTGGCCACCTCCCCATAACTGGCTTCCCCTACGCCTTTCTTTCTTTTGTCTTTAGTTGATGGTATTTAGGCCTGAATTCTAAGCCATCTCTGAGTGACTCATTTTTCCCTGGATACTTCCCATGTATACATGAGGTATACATGGAATAAACTTTTGTTTGTTTTTCTCCTGTTTATCTGTCTTTTGTGATAGGGGCCCCAGCCAAGAACTTAGAAGGATAGAAGGAAAATACTTTCCTCTCCTGAACGAGGAACTCATGTCTTAAGGTGTAGTCAAAAACAGTAATAATCTTACTGTAAGACAATTAAGAGAAGGCTAATAGGTTTTTGAAACCAGTACCAAAAGACAAAACAGCAAATCAGCTAGAAGTTTAACAGAGAACCAGGGAAATAGACAGCTCAATTGTACCCTATTAAGATCATACATCTCCCTGGGGATCAGGGAAGCTGTGCATATGTGCCAGGCTGCACCCACTAAAGAGCAACCCCTGTGGGCACATGAGAGCCACTAGTCTCCACTAGAAAATGTGGCAGAATGTAAAGTGTCCCCCATACCACTCACAGATCCATCAACAAAGGCCTCATCCCTTACTGGTGTGGGGGACTGAAATTGGCCACCCCAAGATATGTTTCTTTGGCATGAGGATGATTTGGGGCTGATTACTTTTAAAAACTGCAGACTTGAGAGAAACTCTGAAAAGTAGAAGTTACCCTTTGTTAAGAGACATTTACATTTGTAAAGGAAATCTCCATCAGTAAAGATGTCTCCCTCTCTGTACCAGGAAGAAAGGAGGATGAGCTTATCTCTAGAAACTCTTATCAATGTGGAAGGCAAGGACTTAAATCTGCATAATAACCTCACTCTTGTTTACTGTGCTTTTCTGGCAATCTCCCATAACTGACTCCCCCCACTCCCAACATCCTCCTTTGTCTTTAGCTGAGGATGGTATTTAAGGTAAGAGCTTCTGCCATTTTGGTGAGTTACTCAATTTTCCTGAGTCTCTCCCACGTATACATGTTATAAAGCTTGTTTAATTTTCTCCTGTTATTCTGTCTCATGTCAATTTAATTTGTAGTCTGGCCAGAAGGACTTAGAGTGGGTAGAGGAAATGTCTTCCTCTCCTACAGTTTAGCAACTTAAACGGGATAAAATTTCACTGCCTGGACACTGCTCACTCCTGGACTGCTGCAGCCAAGAGATCCTGGACCCCTGACAAGAACCAGCAAAAGGTAAGAATTCTTACCACATCAGTCTCCTGGATCTCTGCCTGCAGGGTCCAATGGAAGTGAGAGTAGTGAGGGGTTTTTTTGCGTTTCTAAATTTAGATTAGCAGGAGAAAATTTTGGTGAGGCTAGCTTCTTGGACTCAGTGACTCTAGGATTTGATTGATTACTCATTGGTTGTAGATCCTTTTCCTCCCAGAGATAGTATTTTTCCTTGTCTCTGTCTTTTTTTGTTGTTTGTCCTAAGGCACAGGCATCTGTATAAGCCTGTTGTCTGGGAATATGCGCATAGGTGGAAGCTGTTGCTAAGGGCATATTGGAAGCCAAAAAGGCTGCAACTTTGGTGGGCATGGGTCGAGCAGTTAAGAGCCATTAGGGCACTCACCACCTCAAGAATTCTCAAGTGAAAGGGTGAGTTAGTCACAGAACAGGGTAGATGACACAGTTCCCCCGCCAACTTCAGGAAAATGTCCGTGCAATGACGAGGTACTCTGTAAAACACACACAAACCCCAACCCCATGGCACCTCCCTCCTAGGTGGTATTCTGGCTCCAAGAGACCCAAGGCTTAGCTAAAGCTGGTAATGTGCATATTAGATGAGCTTCGTTCTTCTGTCTTGTTCTGTGTCTTAAGAGCTTGGCTTTGTGACCTTTCCGGTCTCTGCCATCTGGAGGATGCATGTACCAGCACACATCTTGGCAGCCAGTCGAGTAGACTGGGGTTCTGGGACACATTCTCTTTGTCTGGCAGTGTCAGCTCTCAGGGGAGTCTGTCACAAGTGGTCCCAATTGCTTTCATAAGGGGCCTTTGTCGTCTCAACCTTCGTTGCTTGCTGTGCAATGAAGGCCTTTACTTAGACTATTTTTGGGAGTGAACTTTCTGGATCTCTTGTGGGGATGCCTCTTGTGTCCATAGTTAAGCTTATTGGTATGAGTCACTGTTAAGATCCTGCTCATCAATGTGCCCAGACGATGGATCATTTAAATTGGAAAAACTTCTAAACTGGAGAAAAATTTGTGGGAGCTCCCATCATAATTTTGATTGGTAGCTATGAAAAGGCCAAATTAAAAAGGAAATACACACACACAAAAAATGACTAGTCTTAAGAGCCTGACTCAGGTTACAATTGAATTGAGAAAATATAAAAGTGTAAGTGTTGATAAGATTATACAGGTTGGAATGGTTGAGCTGATTTTTTTATAAAGAGGTTATATCAACTTTGCCTGAGTATGTTTTAAAATGTCCGACTGAGAACGTTTCCCCTATCCAAAATTATAAGACCAAGACCTATTGATAAAGTCCTAATGAAAACTATAATAAGAGGTATAAGAGTTGATGGAATTCAGATGTAATTTTGTAGAAAATTGATATATTTACAGGTTTTATGTAAAGTGATTGTATCTCTTTTTGCTTGATTGTATTGTGTGGATAGACATTGTCTCACTGGGGAATGTTTCCCCTGCCTGACTGTAAGACATTTAAAGGTGTGATATATTGTCCTGAAAGATTTTAGAACATACAAATATTTGATTCACCTCTTAAGTTAAAAATTTCCCTGATATAAAGAAGCAATTAGAAAGGTGTAGCTGGAGGGGGTGAGTCAGCCTCTTTCTTCATGTTCAGTAAATTTTCTGCTCTCATTTTCTCTAGGACCTGAGAGCCATTCTTTTGAAATGCAAATGTTTCTCAGAAACTGGTGAGTTTTGTATTGCACCTAATTCATAACAAAAATTCAACATCTCCGTCTGTGTCTACCTGTGTGTTTATGTGTGTCCATGTGTGATATTTTATCCCTGGACGGTATGGCCAAAATCAAGAGCTCGGTTTAATTGACCGTTAGTAAGTGCTTACGTGTCTTTCAAGTTAAGATGATATGAAATAATCTTCGGTAAATGAAAGCTTGTTTTAGTTTGTTGGTTTGATTAAAATAGACATGTTCTCAGAATTATCAGCATTGGATACAATGCAGACATGCAGCCTGGGTTCACTAGTTTAAAAAAAACACCTCATGTTTTCCTCGTTACAAAGTTATCAGCATGATAACTTAAAATGATAGCTGATTTTGTCTGATGTCTCAAAGTCTTTATGGGCAATCTAAATAATTATTGGAAACAGGTAAACTAAACAGATGTGGAAAAGATAAGAGTGTTAGGTGAACTTTTAACAAAAATTATGTTATGACGTGTATCTAAAATAACTTCCAAAATCTCTTTGGTAACTTGAAACTTTGAACTTTTGCTAGGTTAATTTAAATGATAAAACTCACTGAGTATCTAGATCATTTCCAAATAAGATGAGATATTAGACTAATTATTAAATGCAAGTTCATCTACTTTTGGCTTCTTGTTGCAGAGAGGCTAAAAGTGTTTGGGTCTATTAGTAAACACGCCTTGTGATTTATTACTTGAAGTAGCATGTTTCCTAGAAATTATGAAAAGTGTTTAGAATACTGATATAAAAGACAGTTCGTAGTTGCTTACCCTTTTAGTTTTTGTTAGGGTCTGTGAGAGTTAAAATTCTAATTAATATATGTCATTACAGTTACTAAAAATAAGGCAAATATCTTTGTATTCAAGGAAAGTAAAATGTATGTTTTCAGTAAAGAAGGTAAAAAAATGGAAGTATTTTTGTTTGTTGGGTTAGGAAAGATAAATTTGTCCTAAAGCACTAAAAGGGAAGAAGAAAAGCATGGGACAAACTCTGAATGTAAAAAGAAAGTTATAGAAAGTTTGTGAAGGAGAAATTCTGAAAGGAGTTTTATGCTGGTCAAGTTAACTAAGATTAAAGCAAATCCAATTAAGTAAATTAGTTTTAATGTTAAAAATAAGCTGGTGCAAAAATTAAAATTTGGTTTTCTCTCAAAGGATAATTTTCTTGAGCTTTTGGCCTGCTCTAAGTCTACCTAAAAGAAAATCTGTTTCACTAAAATAATTTCCTATGTTCAGAAAGACTGAGGTCTCTCTATTAAGATTTTTTGACTGTTTTAACTGTTTCCCCTTGACTGTTTCTGTTGTCACTTTGATTGAATAGAGTGAGCCTTGTTTCGTATTTGACCAAATGTTTTAAAACCTTTTGATACTTTTGACAAGCGCCCCCCTCCAAAAAAAAAGTTCAAGTCCTGAATAAAGGCTTTCTTTTGACCTGGAAGAAGGAAGAGAATTTCTCTGAGGATTTTCAGAGGGCCCCTGAGACTTCTCAAAGAGATTTTCTCTTCCTATAAGGAGGAAAATACTACACTAATTAGGCTTATTTGGTATGTTAAATGACATGGGAAGCACTGTAAGATGAGTGGTGATAAACTGATGTATGCATTATGTGGGTGAATGCTGTTGATATAGGTGTTTAAAAATTATATAACATTCCTAACATTCTGCTCTGTCCTGGTTGTCAGCCATAATTCTAGTTATTATCTTGAAATGTATGTCACAGAAGTAGCCAGGTTTGTCAGTTGCCCTTTTGAGTCTTTTGTCCTTTGCAGACAATTATTGTTTTACTCTGAATCTTTTGCAAATGTGTTTCATCTTCAGAGAGATTCACGGAAAGGACTCTGACATTTACTCTGGAATGCACATTTCTGATAAACTTTTAGATTATAAAACTGAACTGGTTAAAAAATTATGGAATTCTAATGGAGAAACTGATGACCCCATAAAACTGCTAACAGATGGTTAAGATTCAAAAAATCGATTACACAGGACTGAATGAACTGATGAGGATGATTATAATTTTAGGATTTTTTGTTTAAAATATGGCTGATTTTTTAAATGTTTTGATTTGTTTTAGGATTTATGGAAAACGTTTCCTCTTATTCTAACTATGACTTATAGCAATTTGGTAAATTATGTTTTTGCAAACAAAATTGAAACATTTATCTTTTTCTCCCTACCCGATCCCTCCAGAATTTGGAAACTTACTGAGTGAGTGAGTATGGTTGTTTCATGGCAAAATAGTTATTTGCATAAGTTCAATAAGAATCTATTCTCCTTATAACAGGACACAATTGGAAACATTGGTTATCTTACCAAGGCTTTGACTGGAATGTCACATTTGAGAGAAACAGGTACAGACTCAGATATGACAATACAGCCTTCGAGGAATAAGGTTGACTTTCTGGAATAAAGCCCCTTGGAACTATTGGCCTGATACCTTGTCTACAGAGATTCCAGCAATCTTACCTAGTAAGTAAGGAAGCTCACATATCTGGCAGATGCCTGGAACCTTGAAATATTTTGGGAAACCTCAAGAGAAAAGAGGAATTCATCCAAATATAAGGTATTGCAGGCAAGGCCTGATGACAAATCCTTGGCTTCCTTTCCTGGCCTTGAGAAGCCTTTAAAGTTCAATCTGAGATTCCTTATAAGAAGTTCTAGCAAAGCAGATTTAAAAGCGCCTATATGACCAATGGCTATTCTTGCTGTACTTATGTAAATAATTTGGCCAAGTTTATTGAAACTAAACTTACTTTGCAAACCAGTTAGTCTTAATTTGGCTATCTTTGGTAAAAATGAGGGTGATTTTAGAGAGAAAAGTTATGTTTCAATAAAAACTACAGTACACATTCATGGATTTTAGGTTCTAGTTCTGATAACTGTCCTTGAGGGTTTTATTTTCTATCTGTGAACTGGACTGGATCCTTAATTCTTCTAGTCCCCTTAAATATCTGGCTACGAATCTCCAAACTAATGTTTTCCATTGTTTCCCTCATTTTCATTTGGAATCATTGAGAACTGAACCTGCCCTTTTTCCTGAAGCTTTGCAAACTGAAACTGAACAACTTGATATAAACTTAAAAGAGATTCATGTCTGTTGCTTGTGTAAGCTGTAAGCCACTCAGAAAGATACACCCAATGACATCATCACAGAAATCTCAAGCTGCAAAAGATGCTTCAACCCTGACATCTAGAGATCTTGACTGGCTGTTCCCTGGGCTCAGGAACTGGTTTATAATTTGCTCCAACCATTAACCTTGTTTTTTTTTTATTTCCATATAAATACTTCTTATTAGATACCTGATTGCTTGCTTCCACAATATAGGCCTAACTTTGGGAGCCCACCTGCATCACTGCCTTTTAAAATGAATTTAATTGGACTGATCTATTATCAGGACTAAGAAATATGTTCAGTGACATGAAACAATCTACCACCCAGCTTCTGGACTATGAAACTTCCTAAAGTTTCAAAGGACTGTGAAACTTAAAAGTTTCAAAGGCAGGACTGTGGGGGATTGGAATTGGCCACCCCAAGGTATATCTCTTTGGCATGAGGATTATTTGGAGCTGGTTACTTTTAAAAACTGCAGACATGAGGGGCTGGCCCCATGGCACAGCGATTAAGTTTGCACGGTCTGCTTTGGCGGCCTGGGGTATGCCAGTTCGGATCCAGGGTGCGGACCTATGCACCACTTTCTAAGCCATGCTGTGGTAGGCATCCCACATATAAAATAGAGGAAGATGGGCACAGGTCTTAGCTCAGGGCTAATCTTCCTCAAAAAAACTTCAGACATGAAAGACACTCTGAAAAGTAGATGTTACCCTTTGTTAAGAGACATTTACATTTGTAAAGGAAATCTCCATCAGTAAAGGTATTTCCATCTCTGTACCAGGAAGAAGGGGGGGATGACCTTATCTCTAAAAACTCTCAGCAATGCAGAAGGGAAGGACCTAAATCTGCATAATAACCTTACTCTTGTTTACTGTGCTTTTCTGGTAATCTCCCATAACTGGCTCCCTCAACCCCCAAAATCCTCCTTTGTCTTTAGCTGAGGATGGTATTTAAGGTGAAAGCTTCCACCATTTTGGTGAGTTACTCAGTTTTCCTGAGTCTCTCCCACGTATACATGTTACAAAGCTTTGTTTAATTTTCTCCTGTTATTCTGTCTCATGTCAATTTAACTTGTAATCTGGCCAGAAGGACTCAGAGTGGGTAGAGGAAATGTCTTCCTCCCCTACACTGGTTTAGGGGAGGAAAGTTTTCCTCAACCCTCTTAGGGTCCCTGTCTGGGTTTGAGAATTCAACTGACAAAGACAGATTAACAGGAGAAAAGCATACACATTTATTTAATGTAAGTTTTATGTGACTTAGGAGCCTTTATAAGGAAATGAAGACCCAAAGAAACAGACCTGAGTATTTTTATGCTAAGTTTGATGAAAAGTCGACAGTTGTGGAGGAATATGAGAGGTCAAGGAGTATGAGGTAAGTATAGTAAACTGAAGGAAACATAGCAAGGCCGGTTTGTTAGGATTCTTCTCGGTGTCCCCTTGTCCTCAAGATAAGGATGCTCCTTTCCTCAGGTATAGGGAGGGCACCTCTCACATGAGAGTTTTATAACCTGCTTCAGGGGAGAAGGGTGAAGTGAAGGTCAGAGTGACCTTCCTGTTTCTGCTATTTTCTCAGTCTTTCAGTTTAAAATATTCAGTATGCCAAGGTGCCATATTTGGGGATAGTGTGTCCTGATCCCCATCACTGGCTAAAGAAGCATAAGCACAACCTCTAAATAATCATGACTGAATATTAAGCTATGCTGACCTAGAATATATTCTAGGAAACTAGGCTTAAAAATAAAAACAAGGAGGAAAAAAATCTGAGCAGTGACATCAGAGACTGCATACTGCAAGGAAAATATACTTCATAGAATTAGTCTAGGCAAGACATTAAACAAATAAACTAACAAAAAAACAGCAACATCAGGAAGCCTCAGAGGGAGTGTGAAGCAAATTAGAATCAAGAGTTGCTCCAATATATTATCTAAAATGCCTAGTGTTCAACAGAGAGTTATGAGCCATGCAACGAAACAAGAGAGTGTGATTCTTGTACAGTTAAAAAAGAACAGGCAGCAGAAACCACCTTAAGGGAACCCAGATGTGGGACTTAGAAGACAAAGACCTCAAAGCAGCTATTATAAATATGTTCAAAGAATTAAAGGAAACCATGTGTAAACAATTAAAGGAAAGTTTCATGACAATGATTCATCAAATAAAGAACATAAATAAAGAGATAGAAGTTATGAAAAAAGAACCAAATGGAAATTCTGGAGTTGAAAATTACAACTGAAATGAAAAAGAAAATCACCAGAGGGGCTCAACAGTAGATTTGAGCTGGCAGAAAAAAAGAATTAGTGAACTTGAAGATAGATCATTCAAGATTATACAATCTGAAAAATAGAAAAAATAAAAGAATGAAGAAAAATGAGCAGAGCCTCAGAGACTCATGGGACAAAATAACATGCACCAACATGAAAATAGTGGGAGTACCAGAAGGAGAGGAGAGGGAGAAATGAACAGAAAAACTATTTGAAGAAATAACTACTGAAAATTTCCTAAACATGATGCAAACCATTAATCTACACACCCATAAAGCTCAGCAAACTACAAGTAGGATAAATATGAAGAAATCCACACCAAGGCATGTCATAATAAAAACACTGACAACCAAAGCCAAAGAGAAAATCTTGAAAGCAGAAAAAGAAATATTAGCGTATACCAGTCTCTTGACACTGCATTGTTTCTCACTGGTCTCAATTCATCCAATCTTGGGTAGCTGTGAAAATGGGGCTCCACACACTAGCTGAAAAATATAAACTTACTCCTGGGTCCTGTTTTGTGGTCCCTTCTGAGAGGGCATCTACTATGGACATGCAAGAGTTTTGATGCAGCCCTTCCCCCTGTTGCTGCCCTTTACAGGCTATGTAACTTGAAGACAGTTACTTATTAGCCTCTCTGAGCTCACTTTCCAAATCTCTAAGTGCACCTCATATCCCTACCTTGTTTTACTATTGTAAGAATTAGAAACAATATATGTGCAGTGTTGTGACTGTTGGAGTTACTGCAGAAATGATGATAGCTGATCTTGGAAGAGAGTGGTTATTATGTGCTCAAGTTTGGCGTGGTGCTCCAGGAGATGAATGCCAGCCCTCAGAAGTGCAGAAGTGAGGAGTGCAAACCATTGGTTGAGTGAGCACCATGCATTCATGGCCTCCAAGGGCACAGCAGTGCCTAGCAGCATGCGTTGTGATAATTTCTTCTTAACAATGACCTTCAGCACTGCCTTGCTCTGGCCCAGGCACTGTCACTAGGGCCTCCATTTGTGTAAATAAGTCATCCTCACACCTCTCAATAAACCTGTCTGATAGGTATGATGATGCCTTTTTTACAGGTAAAAATGTCATTGAGGCTCAGAGGCATGAATTAACCTACACAGCGTCACATAACATATAAGAGGCAGAGCTAGACTGTACACTCGGAGCCCTTTACTGGCAAATAAGAGCTCTTGTCCCACACTCTGCTGTCCCTCAGATTCACTCATTTATCCTGTATGTATTGAACACCCGCTGGATGCCAAGTACTGGGGCTGTCAGGACTAGACTCTGCATTCATTTGGACATTTCCATGTAATATTAGCTTT
The DNA here is from genome assembly GCF_021613505.1 of Equus quagga. Classification (NCBI taxonomy): domain Eukaryota; kingdom Metazoa; phylum Chordata; class Mammalia; order Perissodactyla; family Equidae; genus Equus; species Equus quagga. The sequence goes on from NC_060276.1 coordinate 83,002,326, forward strand.
GGCTTTAGCTAAGGTGTTAAGTGTGTTGATTTTCCTCTTGGTTCAGTTTGGGCTGTGCCCCCAGAAATCATTAGCACACAATCTGCTAACGAGCAGAGCTCAGATGGCTGCTTAGTCGTCTGAGACCCACCCCCAAGTTAACCTCTCCAAGATGCCAGAGGCTCCAGTGTTAAGTGGTGGTTTAAGTTCTCAGAGAAGCCTGTCACATGGATTGAACCCAAAGACTGCACCGTGGGGTGGCATTTGGGGCTTCAGAGTGGCTCTGTGCTGCTCCAATGGGTGTGCTCTCCCATTTTAGGTGGGTGCTTTTCATAATTCAACAGAGAAATATATGTGAGATAGATAGGACAGCCTTCAGGTGAGGATTGGGTCCTTTTTAGATTCATTCTCATTTGACAGACCTTTACTAGACACAAGCCCTCAAAGAGTTCAGAGTCCTCACATCTTGAACATAGATGCCCAAATACCTCAACTTAAACATTAGGACAGATCATGAAACAATTCAGAGACATCATACCCTAAAAACAGAATTCCAAACGCATCAGATTCAAACCTTGGGGCAGATACTTAAAGAGGTCAGAGACCTCATGCCAAGAAGACAGACCCAAATCTACCTGAGACTCAAACCTGAGGACATAGACCCTCAGAGAATTCACAGACCATGCCCTGAACACAGATACCTAAATATCTCTGAGTAAAATATTGGGAAATAGAACATATAGAGTGCAGAGACATCATGGCTTGAAAACCACCCCCTGAATAACTCAGACTTAAACCTTGGAACACAGACTATCAAAGGGTTTAGAAATGTCACACCCAGGGCTGGCCTGGTGGCGCAGTGGTTAAGTGCACACGTTCTGCTTTGGCGGCCCGGGGTTTGCCAGTTCGGATCCCAGGTGCGGACATGGCACCACTTGGCAGGCTATGCTGTGGTAGGCGTCCCACATATAAAGTAGAGGAAGATGGGCACGGATGTTACCTCAGGGCCAGTCTTCCTCAGCAAAAAGAGGAGAATTGGCAGCAGATGTTAGCTCAGGGCTAATCTTCCTAAAAAAAAAAAAGAGGTAGAATATAAAGATGTTTGGAAAAAAAAAAGAAAGAAATGTCTGAACCCCTGAACCCCAAATACCTCAGACACAAACTTTAGGATACATACCCTCAAAGAGTTCAAAGGCCTCACATCTTGAACACAAATCCCAAAGTCTCAGATTAAAAATTGAAAAAAAGACAATGAAAAAGTTCAAAGACCTCACATTCTGAACTTAGACTCCAAATAATTCAAACAAAACTTAGGACATAGAACGTCTACAAGGTCAGAGAACTCAGCCCTTGAAGACGAACACCCAAACACCTCATACTCAAACATTGAAGCACAGACTCCTTAGAGACTTCAGAGATCTCATATCCTGAATACGGACTCACCAAATACCTCAGACTCAACCCTTGGGGAAGAGACCCTCTAAAACTTCAGAGATTTCATACCCTGATCATGGACCCCCAATTGCCTCAAACTCAATCCTTGGGGCATAGAATTCCAATGAAATCAGAGAACTCACACCCTAACCAGAGCACACTAAATACTTAAGACTTAACACTTGGTACATAGACCTCAAAAGTTCAGGGACCTCACACCTTGAACACATCACAAAAACCTGAGATATAAACCTTCAAAGACAGAACCTCGAAGATTTTCAGGAACCTCACACCTTGACCACAGACCTCTCAGACGCCTAAGACTCAAATCTTGAAGAGCAGACCTTTGAGGAGTTCAGGACTCATACCCTGACCGGAGTAACATGGACAATTAAGTCTCAAATTTTGGTACACAGACTCTCAGAGTTTAGAGACCTCACACCCTGAACACAGACACCAAAATACTGTACCTCAGGCTGAACCTTGGAACAGATCCTGAAAGACTTCAGAGACCTCATACACGGAACACAGACTCCAAATTACCTCAGACATAAACTTGGAAAAACAGATTCTCAAAGATTTCAGAGACCTCATATCTTGAATAAAGACCCTAGAAATACTTCAGATTCAAAACTTGGAACACAAACCCTCAATGAGTTCAGAGACCTAATGCCCTGGACACAGATCCCCAGGTACCTCAAACTCAAACCCTGGAACAAAGATCACCAAAGCATTTAGGAAGCACAAACCCTAAACTCAGACCCCAAATACGTCACACTGAATCTTGAGGATAAACACACTCAAAGAGTTTAGAAACTTTACACACTCAATGAAGAAGCTGAAATATTGTAGACAATAAAAAGTTCGTAGACCTCACACCAAGAACATGGACTTCCAGATACTTCAGACTCAATACTTGGGACACAGACCCTCAAAGAGTTGAGTCCTCACATCCTGAACAAAGACCCCCCCCCCCAAAACAAAACCCCTACATCCAAACTTTGGGTCACAGATCCTCAAGGAGATCAGATATCTCAAACCCTGAACACAGACTGCAAACGCCTCAGACTAAAACCACAGGACACAGACCATCAATGCACTCAAAGACCTCACCCAGTAACAAAACTCCAAATACTTTCAGACTCAAATGTTGAGACACACTCTGTCAATGATTTCAGAGAACTTGCATTCACCCTTTCTTTTATTTTCTGTATTCTGATGCTTTGACATCTAGGGCCTGGCTGACCCTGAAAGGACTGACCCTCCCAGAGTTAGTCAAGTCCTAGAAATAGTAAACAACTTGCCTGAGAGAGTGCTTTTCAAATATAAACTAACCAATCCAGAGCCCTCACCCTAAATACCTCCTCTATCAGGCTCTCACACTCCAGACCACTATTTCTCTGCCCTAATCACCAAGAGCCAGGTACCAGACAGCTAGGGACAACTCCTATACCAGAGCCCACTGAAATTATTCAAATTAGCCCATCCTAAGCCTGCTTACCCTGCTTAGCCCATTCCTTCCTGTGGAAACCACAGTAAAGACTCTTATCCACAATTTCCCTAGCTCCCTCTGCTTCGTGACTGACCCTGGTGCTTCGCCATGTGGCACCCCATGGTACAGCATGCCCCCTTCTCTTGGAATCTGTGAGTATAACAAACTGTGTTTTCAATGGCAGTCATTTCCTGATCTGTTGGCCTAAATAATAACAAAACCTATGTTAAAACAGACCTCATAACCTGACCAGATATCACCAAATACATAAGCCTCAAAACTTGATATACATACCTTCAAAAAGTTCAGAGAACTCTAACCCTGAATACTGACCCTGAAATATCTCAGGCTGAAACCATAAGATGGACCCTGGAAGAGTACAGAGACCTCACAACTTGGACACTGTTCCCAAATACCTCTGACTCAAACCATGCAGCACAGACCCTCAAAGAGTTCAGAGGATTCAAATGCTGAATGCAGACCCAAACACCTCAGACTCAAAACTTAGAAAACAGACTCTGAAATACTTCAACAAACTCACATCCTGAACTTGAAGTCCATAATACTTCAGATTCAAACCATGGGACAAAACCTCAAAGAGTTCACTTACCACACACCATGAACTAAGACCCCTAGTTAACTAAGACTCCAACCGTGGGACACACATCCTCAAAGAATTTAGGGACCTCACACCCTGAACACAGACATCTAAATACCTCAGAGTTAAACCTTAGAACATACACCATCAAAGTAGTTTGAAACGTTAGACCCTGAAAAAGACCCCCAAATACCTCAGATTCAAACCTTAGGAGAGAGCCTCACTGAATCCAGAGACTTCACACCCTGACTATAAACCTCCCTGCCACCAGATACCTCAGACTAAAACCTTGCGACATGAAACCTCATACAGTTCAGGAACTTCACACCTAGAACAGAAATCTCAAATATATCAGATTCAAACCTTGGATGAGAGCCTCCAAGAGTTCAGAAAGCTCCCTCCCTGAAAGCAGACCCCCAAATCCTCAGATCCACACTCAGAACACAGACCATCTAAAATTTCAGAGACCTCACACCTTAAACAGAGAAGCACAAATACCTCAGCCTCAAACCTTGTAAAACAAACTCTCAAATATTCAGAGACTTCACACCATGAACACAGACACTCAAATACCCGAACACTACGATGGGACAGAGCCTCAAGAGTTTGGAGACAGGAGGCCCTAAACACAAATTTCCAAACACCTCAGACTGATATCTTAAAACACAGACCATCAAAGTTTTCAGAGACCGCACACCCTGAACACAAACCCCACATATCTCAGATTCAAACTTTGGAGCACAGATACTCAGAGAGTTCAAGGATCTCACACTCTGATTTCCAACACCAAATACCTCAGAACCAAATTTGGACAGATGCTCTAAAAGTTCTAAGACTTCAGACCCTAAACCCAGACCTCCCAAATAAATCAGACCTAAACCATGGAGCACCGACTCTGAAGGATCTCAGTGACCACAGACACTGATTACAGAACCTAATTACCTCAGACTCAAACCTTGGAACATAGACCATCAAAGCATTTTAAAACCTCATATAGTGAAAAAGAGTCCAAATACCTCCGAGTCATACCTTGGTATATAGACCCTCAAAGATTTCAGAGACCCCACACCTGAACACAGACCAAAAATACGTCACACACAAAATTTGGGATAAAGACCCTATAAAAGTGCGGAGAGCAGCATTATTTACAATAGCCAGAAGTCAGAAGCAACTCAAATGTCCATTGAGAATGAACAGAGAAACAAAATGTGATATAGACATACAAGGGAATATTATTCAGCCTTAAAAAGGAAGAAAATCCTGACACACGCTGCAACACGGATGAAGCTTGAAGACAATATGCTAAGTGAAGCCAGTCACAAAAGGACAAATACTGTATGATTTCACTTATATGAGATACTTAGAGTAGTCAAATTTGTAGACAGAAAGTGGAATGGTGACTTGCCAGGGACTGGGAGTAGGGGAAAGTGGGGAGTTAGTGTTCAATGGGTACAGAGTTTCAGTTTGGGAAGATGAAAAAGTTCTGGAGATCTGTTGCACAACAGCGTGAATGTACTTAATGAACTGTACATTTAAAAATAGTTGAGATGGTAAATTTTATATTATGTGTATTTTATCACAATTATAAATATAAGGATTGGGAATATTAACTGGATCTCTGCATTATCTGCTTGATTGTTCACCTTGGACCAACCTGTAGGTCCTCCTAAATACGCTGTCAAATTGCTTACTCACAATTACTCAGAGGCAGCATCCACCCCCTAGAATGAGAGTTAGAAATTGCAAGGAGACTAACATGATTGTTGAGGATCATCTGTGTTATTGTTCCCTTCCTTAAAGAAAAAGAACAATGAGTAGACAGAGACACAAGAATGAGCATTTGTGGGAAAGGGGATTTTAAATTATAGAATCTCTCCAGTTTAACCAGAAGAGTCATGGGGAAATACCATTTCTATCACTTCTTCAATTGAGTTCAAATTCCCTTATTAATCTTGATATATGAATACTCAGAAAGAATTATAATAATTATCATAAGTATAATACTAATTACCATTGGATTTCACACATGTATAGTGCTTTACAATATTCAGAGCACTTTTGTGTTCATTTAATTCTTGCAACTCTAACAAGAAGACAAGACTGAGCCAAACAACTTCTGGCTTAGGATCAGTGCTCATGTGGGCATCTCTGGCTCCGGAAGTCATCAGCTCTGCCTTGTGACCTCCAAAACATTGAACATTGGTAACTGCCTGATCTGTCCTAATCTTCTATCTGCTCCTCTTGCCATTGACAGTACCTAGTTCCCATAATCTATGATCCAGCACAAAGTTTTGCAAAATTTACTTAATAATCTATCTGGAGTCCATCTACTACTCTCAGGCCTTTATCATTTCTCACTTGTAGTACTATAACGTCCTTCCAACTAGTCTCTCTACCTCCAATTTGGCCCCTTGATTTAGTCAGCTTCATGGCAATAAAAAATATGGTTCATTCAAAGTGTCTACATTTAAAGAGTTGAACTAATGGTTCATTCAGAGACATTTTGGCAGAATTAAAGGAACCAACTGAGGAGGGTGAGACACCCAGGGAACAGCAACAGGGAGAAGCTATTACCATCCCTACATGTGAAGAGGCAAGGGGAAACAGCAATGTGACCAGAACCCAGTGAGAACTAGAGCAGTGGAAGAGGGGCCAGCAGACAGGAGCTGTGGCTGCAAGTAGAGAACCACAGTCATGAAGGATCCACAACCAGGCAGGGAGGGAGTGAGGGGTGGACAGATAAATACCCCTGCAAACTCTCTCTCTAGCCACACTCTGATCTGCTGATGTCCACTTCTTCCCACCCACCCTTCCCACACATGCATTGTCCAAATTCAAGCAGAAGTTAGAGGATATAGTGGTTTTAAATGTCTTCAAATTCTTCTAATGTTTCTCATGAAGGGGTGGAGTCTAATTCTCCTCCACTTAAATATGGGCTGGCCTTAAGGACTCACCTCTAACAAATAGAATGTGACGGAAGTAATGCTACATAATTTCTCAAACTAGGCCATAAAGCAATACAGCTTCTGCCTGCCTCTCTCTCTTGGGATACTTGCCCTTGGAACACAGCCATGCTGTGAGGAAGCCCAAGCTACCTAGAGAGCCCACGTATAGGTTGTATTCTGGCAAAAGCCCCTGCAGAAGCCTCAGCTGGCAGCCAGCACAACCACCAGACAAGTGAGTGAGGAAGCCTTCAAGATGACTTCAGCACCAGTCAGCTGTCTGACTAAAACCACATGAGAGACCCCCAACTGACAACTGCCCAGCTGAGCCCAGTCAACCCCCAGATATGTAAGAAATAATAAAAAATGATTGTGATGCTTTATGTCACTAGGTTTGGGGTGGTTTGTTATGCAATTATAGATAACCAGAACTCTGAGAACCCAGGTGATGCAGTCTGTGAAAGCCTTTTGGGCACAGAGAAAGAGCAGAAAGTGAATCTAGGGGAGTACACAGAAGATAACCAGCACAGCCTTCTTAAATCTGTCCTCTATGGTATGACCAGAATGATTTATCCACCAAGCTAACCTGGAACCTGGTCACTCCAGTAGTTAAAACCCTTCATTGGCTACAAGCAAAAGCCTAAGCCTGGCATACAAGAACTTCCAGGGCCTTGCTTTTCCTGCTCTTCAGTACCATCTCCAGGAACCCCATGCTCCATTTTAATGGTTATACTGGATTTTTGTAGTTCTCCCTATACACCATGCTGTTTCTTTCCTCAAAGACTTTGTTTATGACTTTCCTTCTATTATACCCTTTCCTTTCTTTTTTTTACCTATCAATCTTGAGTGTCACCTCCTTTAGGAGCCTTGGCTGAAAATTCTATCCATATCTTTTTTGTATTTAGACTTTACCCTAATGTAATGAAATCATCTCTTTCTGGGTCTTGGTCTGTTTTCCCTACAGGGGAAGCTCCTGAAAGGCTAGGAGGAGTCTTTACTCATGTTTGTATCTCAGTACACGGCACATGCCCACAGAGATTGCCTGAACAGAGGCGCGGGCTTTAATTTGTCTCGAGTCTAGACTAGAGGCATTATGAAGGGCAGAGACCATGTTGGTCTCATTCTCAACTCTAATCCCAATGCCTAACACAAGGACTGGCAAACAGGTGCTCAAACGTCACCCTTGCATGAATGCATAAAATTGAATTCCAAAAAAAAATTCAGCATGGAAATAACTCTGCACTTAATTTCTCAGTAAATACTGTTTGTCTGGAACTTGAAATATGTTTTGAACCATTGTTATCAACTCAAAAAAAGCAAGAGAAATGGGTGGAAATTGTTCTTTCTACACTCTTTAGTATCTCAGGTTTGGGAAGGCTCAGTAAGCAAAGGCATCAAAAATAACAGCTTAAAAAATACCAGAATTTACTTCAATAAAATGAGCTGGCCAATGTAAACGACCTAATGCCCTCAGTAGCATAATACAGAGATATGACAATAAGCTTTTATAATAAAAAGATTTTTTTTCAAGGAAAAGGAAGAAGCTGAGGTGGGAGGTAACATAGACTCTTAAAATCCATTCTGTTAAAGAAAAAATTATTCTAACACTCGTTAAAATGGTAAAGAAGACTTTATTCAGGACTATTGCAATAGGTTTGTCAGTGAGTTGAACTTAAATAGCCAGTTATTTCCCCAGCAAAAAATGAGTTTATTTGAGATCAGCAAAAAATTGCAATTCAGAGTCTACAACCACAGCGAGCCATGTGAAAGTCCCCCAGCAGCAAAGGGAGGAGAAACTCTTTTCTAGAGGGGAAGAGGAAGTTGGGAGGGCTATTGTAAACAAAGAGTTCCAGATGTAGTGGCTTTTCATTGGCCGAGTTGTGACAGTCTCTCATTGGCTGAGTTCCTTGCCAGTCAAAAAGGAAGTCTTTCTTCTTCCTGTTGGGCTCTGCTATCCATGTAGGACGTGAGAGCTCCCCCTTTTGGCCTCCTGACTCCAATTTAATGAAGTTTCTGTTTATTAATTTGACAGAGGAAAAACTTTCCCTCTGTCCTTCTAGTTTCAGTGCTTGGAGCCTGCAAATTAAACTTACAAAATACAGTGAACAGTAGCAGAATATGCCATCCCAAAATATACACTTTGGCACAAGAATTATTTTGAGCTGAAAGCAATTAAGAAGAAGCAGATCAAGAAAAGCTCTCTGCTCTCCCTCTATTTGCCTAAAAGTAGGACAAAAATTTGTAAAGGGATCCCCCGTCCCCTCTATAACAGGAAGGACAGAAGTTAATCACCAGAGACAACTCTAGACTCTTGTCAGCCCAGAGAGGGCACCAGAGGAATCTACATAACAAACGTTACTAACCAGCCCTTGTCTTCCATTTGTTTCCCCCATATATTTACCTTTCCACAATTTTCCACCCTTAGAAACTCAAAGTTCTTTTCCTTTCCTTTGTCACTTCTCTAAAAATGTATTGTTCTTTTGTTAAGATGCTATATAAGCCCAATTTCTACCTACCCCTTTGAGTTACTCATCACTGAATATTCTCATGTGTATGCACAATGCACACATTAATAAGCTTCTGTTTGGTTTTCTCTTGTTAATCTGTCTTTTGTCAGTCCAATTAGCAGGACTCCAGCCAATGACCCTAGGATGGGTAGAGGAAACAGACTTTTTTCCTCTCCCACAACTGATTAGCAAGAGAAAAAACAGATTTTTATTTCTGTATGTACATACAGGAGTTCACAGAAAAGTGTGACTCAAGGAGGCATTTAGAATTTGTGGCTTAAATACCATCTTAATAGGGGAAGGGGTAAGGGGAAAAGGTAGTTACAGGAAAACAAATGACTTTTTGGGAAGATAAATGGGCCATTAGGAGAATAGATGGGAGATATGGTAGCTTTGCAGACAATGCCTGTTTAGGCATGGTGTGGAACCTCTCATCTCCAGTGATAAGGGTTAATCTTCCCTGGTTGTTCCCAGGAAGAGGGACAGTCGAGTTCTTTTGGGAGGTTCTGCTTTTAGGCAGATAAGAGATTTCAGGAACTCAAATGCTTTCTTCTTGAAATGATTTTTACGCCACAGTAACTTATTCTGGACCCCTTCAAGTGTCGAGACTATCACAGTAGAGGAGAGAGATTGGGCTCAACTCCAAATATAACAAGGACAAGTGGGGATTTATAGTCAATCATCAGAATAAGGGGTCAATAGATGGAAAATTACTGAAAAGAGACATCAAGTGTAGGGGGATTCTTGCTAAACCAACTCAACAGGATTCTTACTGAAGGCAAACCAGGGTGAGGAGATAGCAAGAGATTCTCACTAAACTGACTTAGCAGGATTCTTCCTACAACTGGACTAGGCAGGCAAAGGACAAGGCCCAAGGGCAAGGTGTAGTTGAAAAGAGGACTCAGAGGAGCTTGACTAAAGTTTGGTCAAGGAGAGAGACTTTATCACTTCTGAACTCAAAGTGAAGCTGACCATAGTATTTATCAGGTGTCATCTGAACTCCAAGGACACTGTGTGACCATGGCCTAAATGGAGCCAAAGACACAAATATGGCATTTGAGCCTTGTGGCTTTATATTTTAGTTCTGTGTTGCTTTTCTTACTCTACTCACAAAAATTAAAGGAGAAATGTCCTCTAACCAAAAATGACTGAGACAACCTATGAAATGGGAGAAAATATTTGCAAACCATATATCTGATAAGGGGTTAATATCCAAAGAATGTAAAGAACTCATGCCACTCAATAACCAAAACCCCAAACAATCCAATTAAAAAGTGAGAAGAACAGAATAGACATTTTTCTAAGAAAGACATTCAAATGGCCAACAGATATGTGATAAGGTGCTCAACATCACTAATCATCAGGGAAATGCAAATCAAAACCACAGTGAGCTATCACCTCACACCTGTTAGAATGGCTATTATCAAGAATACAAGAGAGAACAAGTGTTGGTGAGGATATGAGAAAAGGGAACCCTTGTGCACTGTTGGTGGGAATGTAAATTGGTACAGTCACTATGAAAAACGGTATAGAGATTCCTCAAAAAATTAAAAATAGAACTACCCTATGATCCAGCAATCCTACTCCGGGGTATATATCTGAAGCAAAGGAAAATAAGATATTGAAAAGATGTCTGCACTCTCGCGTTTGTTACAGCATTATTCATAATAGACAATATATGGAAACAACCTAAGCGCCCATCAACAGACGAATGGATAAAGGAGATGTCATACATATATACACAATGGAATATTATTCAGCCATGAGAAGGAAGGAAATCTTGCCATTTGCAACAACATGAATGGACCTTAAGGACATTATGCTAAGTGAGATGTCAGACAGAGAAAGACTATATGACCTCACTTATATGTGGAATCTAAAAAAGCCAAACTCATAGACACAGAGAGTAGAATAGCGGTTACCAGGGGCTGAGGGCGGGGGGGGGGGGGGGGGGCGCGTTGGGGAGAAGTTGATCAAAGAGTACAAAGTTGCAGTTATGTAGGATGAATAAGTTTTGGAGATCTAATGCACAGCATAGTGATCATAGTCAACAACGCTGTACTATATACTTCAAATTCCTAAGAGACTAGATCTTAAATGTTCTGACCACAAAAAAGAAATGATAATAATGTGACGTGATAGAGGTGTTAGCTAACGCTATGGTGGTCATCATACTGCAGTATATAAACGTATCAAATCAACACGTTGTACACCCTAAACTTACGCAATGTTATGTGTCAATTCTATCTCAATTTTAAGAAAATGACCCAATGAGTGTTCATAAATATCCCCTCAAATCTTATAAAACCTAAAGTTTCTGTGGGAATTCTGTTGTAGAAGAAAATATAAAGATTATTTTTAATAAAAAATTATTTTTGAATAAAAGAGGGAGCAAAGATTCTAGGCTGTGATGGGGATCAGGACATGCTACTCCAAAAAATGGCACCTTGGCATATTGAATATTTTAAGCTGAAGGAGTTTGAGAAGACAGCAGAAGCACCTTCCCCCCCTTCTCCCCTGAAGCAGGTTTTAAAACCCTCATGTGAGAAGTGCCCTCCCTATACCCGGAAGAAAGGAGCGTCTTTATCTCTGAGGATACAGGGACACCAAGCAAAATCCTAACCAACAGGCCTTGCTAAATTTCCTTCAGTTTACTGCACTTACCTCATACTCCTTGACCTCTCATGTTCCTCCATGACTGTCTACTCTTCATCAAACCCAGCATAAAAATACTCAGGTCTGTTTCTTCAGGTCTTCATTTCCTTATAAAGTCTCCCAAGTCATATAAAACTTACATTAAATAAATGTGTGTGCTTTTCTCCTATTAATCTGTCTTTGTCAGTTTAATTTTCAGACCCACCCAGGGACCCTAAGAGGGTCAAGGAAAATTTCTTCCTGTATAGCTGCATTCAGGAAGCTTTTGAGGAAAATTAGCATGGGCGTATTCTAGCCAAAATGGAACTTTGGCTCCCGTTTCCTGACTAAACCATTTATTGTGATGAGCCTTCCTAGCTGTCTTGTCTTTTATGTCTCCTCCCACACCCCCTCTGCCCCCCACCATGCTTAATTTTATCCCCATTCCTCCTCTCACCTTATTATCCCCTGTGGGGGCCCCTCCTATGTAACTTGGTCCCTCTGTTCCAGCAGGTGGTTCCTGAAGCTCTGGCCACTCCTTTTGACTCACCCGAGCAAAGTTTTAGCCATTAAAATATTGAAGAAAAAGAGAGTTTGCAGAGGAAAAACTGTTCTGAGGGGGAAATTGACAAGAAGTACAGAGTTATTTTAAAAATAAAAGCCAACACAGAAAGATAAAATATACCAAATTTCTCATCTTCTTTCTCTCCCCATCCCCCCATACAGTTCAAAGCTGTCCAAAGTTTTCAAAAAACCTCATAATGAACAACTGCAGAGAATACCTGGCTCAGTGAAAAGGTCTGTAGCCACAGGATCTGGAAGCATCTAGAATCACTGATAGGAATCCTAAAGCCATTAGAATTAAGTAGGCACACACAGGAACTCCATGCATTAAAGATTTAGGGTATCTGAAGTCAAACCTACTCTTTCACCCTAAAAAAAATCACTGCGCCTCATGCTGATCATATTGCAAGTCCAACTAAATGGTTTAACCTTTTGTGACATTCTTACTCTTCCTAAATTCCTACTCTAACTTTCCTGCCCTTAACCCTTCCATTCACCTTGCCAGAAGCTCCTTGCAAAGAACTATTTGTGTTTAGGCGGAAAACTCTGTATCATCTATAGGATGCCTTTCTGGGTTATCCTGAAAGGGCTATCCAGTTCTAGAGTCTGTCCTGTTCATTGTCTTTGAGCTACTTTGCAAATCTTTGTAAGCTATAGGTAACTGATAGATATGTTAATTCTGCCCTTTTTGTTAGTAATTCTAATTAACTTCCTCCCCTTTGTGGCAAACCATTTTTGTGGACATTTGTAATTCACTTCAAGATTTCTTTACATTATATAAATCTGTGCCATTTTGACTTTTCCTTTGAACTGGTCACAACATCTGCTTGGTTCTCTCATATCATAGAGGTGTCAAAGACTTTGTCCTTGACCAAGTTGGTCAGGCTTCCCTGAGCCATCTTCTCAGCTATGCCTTGATGTTGGCCCCGAATCCTTGGGGTGCCTGCATAGCCCAACTGTAGCAAGAATCCTGATAAGTCAGTTTATCGAGAATGCTCCCATCCTTGATAATCCTATCGCCATGCCTGCCTTCAGCAAGAATCTTGTCAGGTCAGTTTAGCAAGAATATCTCTACCCTTGATGTCTCTTCTTAGTAATTTTCCGTCCACCGACTCCTTATTCTGTTCCTATGCTATAAATCCCCAGCTGTCTTTGTTGTATTCAGAATTGAGCCCAGTTCTATACTGAGGTCTCTTTTCCCCTAATGCAATAGTTCCTGAATAAAGTCTATTTTTACTGCTTTAACTACTGTCAGGCTCCAGTTCTCTTTAATAGGAGTAAAATTAATTCTTTAACATATGTTCATTTTTATATCTGTATGAGAGTCATGATTTTACCTTTTTCTGAAAATTATATTTTAACAGCCTTCTCCTGCTCCCACCAAAGCATATCTGTCACTTCTGCAAAGGAAAATTGATTATGTACATATCTCTTCCAGGATATCTTTATTATGTGTTCCTTCAGTGTTGAACTACTCCTTATGTGATGAATGAGTGATGTGTTTCTTTGTTCTTGGGAGGATTTACTATCCCCAATTAGATTGAATTCCCAAGAATCCAGAGAGTCATGTGTTTCTTTGATATTCCCAGACAAGGACCTTGCACAAGACTCTGGTGGAATTTATTTTCACAGTGATGTCCTCCTGGGGTGGTTGTCTGACAGCCACTTCTACAAAGGTGGGAGGCAGGAATCATCCAAGCAAAGTGATGGAGCTCAGAAACAGCCATTAACACAGCCCATGCTCTAAAGCTGCACTGTTTCATTGCCCCGGGCCCTTATTCAGATGTGAAATTCCTCCCTCCACACAACACTTACTAACAAGCTTACTTGTCTAGTCCCTTCCTACAGCAGATTAGAAAAAATGACCTAAGAGTGGGCTCTTAGAAACAGGCATGATGACAGAAGGGTAAGGGACAGCTGCTGTGTAACTGAGAGAAGAGATTAAAAAAAGGAGTAAATCAAATAAAATGAATCACTATATTGCTGGACAGTTTTAAAAAGTAGAAGTCAATAGAAAAGAGTTTGGAACTGTGTATAATATCATCTGCTAAATGTGGGGCAAAGTATAATATATTTTTGGTAGATGTACTTCATACGTGTGAAGTATTCATATATATGACATCTCCATTCATAACCATATCAGATAGATTTGCTGTTACTCAAAGATAGAGAATACATCCAAATTATTGTTTGGTTAATATTATCATGAAATCAGTAGCTGCTAATGCACTTGCATTAGAGTCTAATGATTAGAATTTTGGAAGAAACACTGATCTTAGAAAAAACAACTGTTGGAGACATATCTTGTAGTCAGGTACTGTTGCTAGACCTTACTACTGATGAATTATCTAAGGCCAACATCCCAGAGTCCCTGCTTTGGAGTTCAGATTACAGCAGGCTTTTTCTTCCCCTGATCAGGCCTTACAGCAAGCCTGACTTTGGGCATTCCTAACTGTTAAGCTCTTCTCATGAAAGCAAACTTGCTAAAAAATCAGGGGCTTGGACATCAACATCAGGTGCAGTTCCCTTTGTCTCTCCTCTCTAAGTTACAAACAGCAGGACATCCATTGACCAACAAAGGACTGCCTGCAAACACACAAGAACTCCTGAGAGATCCATACATCTATACATGTGAAGGTGGGTAGACTGGACCTCCTGGACGTGGTGGAACCAAGAGAGCTGTGTCCACACTACCAAGGCTGGAGGCTCTAGGAACTGTGGCCATGCCTGAGACCAGAGGCCCAAGGAACTGAGGTAATGCCGAGAATGGAAGCCCCAGGAACCCAGGTAGTCCATGCTTCCAGAGGCACCAGGAACTGCTATGGGGCCACAACCAGAGGCTCTGGGAACCATGACAATATCTGTGACCGAGCCCCTTTCCCTGGCAGTGGTGCCTTTGACCCCAGCCCTCCTAGCAGTGAAGGCTGCATCCAAGACCCCAATACCCCACAGCAGCAGTGGTAGCACCTGTGACCTTAGGTTCCAAGAATCACACTGGCACTCGAGACCAGAGGGTGCAAGAACCACAGCAGCATTCACAATTCAGCCCCCTTCCCCTCCCCTGGCAGTGGCACCCCAACACTGGCCCTTCCAGCAGTGGGGGCCACACACAAGACCCCAGGCCCCTGGCAGCAGCAATAGTGCCCATGATCTGAGGTTCCAGGAGCCACACAGATGCCCAAGACCAGAGGGTTCAGGAATGCTGGCAGTGCTTATGATCCAGGTTCCCCTCCTCCCATTGTGGTAGTGGTATTGCCCACAACCCCGGCCCACCCAGCAGTGGTAGTGACACCTGTGAACCCAGCACCACCAGAAGCTGTGTTGCCAAGCCCCTAGAAAACCTGGGAGCAGCAGTTCAGGCAGCACACATGGCAGCAGCACCTGAGCCTGTGGAGAGCCAGGCAACAGCAAAAGCCCATGACCCTGGTCCTCCCAGCTGCAATGGTGCCTGCAACTTCAGCCCCCCAATCCATAGCAGCAGCGCCTGCAGATCCAACAAACCCAGATGTGGGGAAGGTGCCCTTGACCCCAGCTCCTGCCCCACTCTTCCCCTCTCCCTTGCCACAGTACGGTAACCTGTGACCCAGGTGACCCCAGAAGAAACAGAGGTGCTTGCCAGCCCAGTGACCCCAGTGATGACACCTGAGACTACAGAAACATCATATGCAGCAAGGCACCAGCAACCTCAGAGGCACAAGCAGCACAATGAGGGCACTGATGACACCTCTGGAAAAGGCAATGGAGTGTGGGAAGTGCAGGCTCTCAAATACAACCAGAAGCAGCTCAGAATCAAAGTAAAAAAAAAAAAGCCTTACCGAAATAAGAAAGCTGTTTACTACCACAAATGCATCAGCAGAGGAACAACTCATCAAGAACCATGAAAAATTACAGTAACATGGTATCACAAAAAAAAAAAAAGACAATTCTCCAAAAACCAAACTTGCAGTCCTGGAAGACTGTGATCTAACTGATAGAGAATTCAAAACAGATGTCATGAAAAAACTCAATGGAGCTACAAGAAAACTCAAAACGACAGTTCAATTAGCTCAGGAATAAAATTAATGAACAGAAAAAGTACTTCACCAAAGAGGTTGAAACTCTAAAAAAGAACTACACAGAAATTCTGGAGCTGGAGAAGAACACAATAAATGAGATGAAGAATAAAGTAGAAAGTATTGGAAATAGAGCAGACCATATGGAAGAAAGAATTTGTGAGCCCAAAGATAGAAATCTAGAAATGCTTCAGGTGGAAGAGGAGATAGAACTGATTTATTTTAAATGGAGAAATTCTATGAGAAATATCTGACTCAATTAGGAAAAGCAACACAAGGATAATGGGTATCCCAGAAGGAGAAGAGAGGGAGAGAGGAGCAGAGAGCTTATTTAAAGAAATAACAGCTAAGAACTTCCCAAACCTGGGGAAGGAACTAGATATACAAGTACATGAAGCTAATAGAACACCTAATTATCTTAATGCAAAAAGACTTTCTCCTAGGCACATTACATTAAAACTGTCAAAAGGCAATGATAAAGAAAGAATACTAAGGGCTGCCAGAGAGAAGAAAATAATAACCTACAAAGGAACCCCCATTAGGCTACCAGTGAATTCCTCAGTAGAAACTCTACAGGCCAGGAGAGAATGGAATGATATATTCAAAATATTGAAAGATAAATGCTGTCAGCCAAGAATACTCTATCCAGCAAAGTTATCTTTCAAATATGAAGGAGACATAAAGGCATTCCCAGACAAACAAAAGTTGAAGGAGTTCATTGCCACTAGACCTGCCTTATAAGAAATCTTGAAAAGAGCTCTCCTTCCTGAAATGAAAAGGCAAAGGTATGCAAAGTTTTGAGCAAGGTGATAAATAGACAGAATCAGAAAACTGCAACTCTATTTCAGAATAGGTTAGTAAACAATTATAACATAAA
Source organism: Equus quagga (assembly GCF_021613505.1). Taxonomy (NCBI): domain Eukaryota; kingdom Metazoa; phylum Chordata; class Mammalia; order Perissodactyla; family Equidae; genus Equus; species Equus quagga. The sequence goes on from NC_060276.1 coordinate 83,019,405, forward strand.
GGCTAAAAGGAAAGAAAGCATTAAAAATAACTACAACAATTTCAATTTGTTAATGAACTCACAATACAAAAAGGGGTAATTCATGACAACAAAAACCTAGAAGGAGAAGTGGAAAGGGCAGAACCTACATAGGCAAATGGAGACAAGATGCTATCAGCAGAAAAAGGACTATCCCATCTATGAGCTCTTTTATCTCATGATAACCACAAAACAAAAAATCAGAGCAAAGTCACAAAACATTAAAAAAGAGGAAATTGAGAAACACATCACAGAAAACCACCAAACTGAAATGGCAGACAGAAACACAAGGAAAAAGAAACAGGGAAAAATATAGAATAACCAGAAAACAAAAGAGAAAATGGCAACATTAAGTCCTCATAGATCAATAATCACCCTAAATGCAAATGGATTGAATTCACCAGTCAAAAGACACAGAGTGGCTAGATAGATTAAAAAACAAGACACAACAATATGCTACCTCCAGGAGACCCATCTCAGGAATAAAGACAAACATATGGGACAGCCACATGCAAAAGAATGAATGTAGACCATTACCTTACACCATGCACAAAAATCAACTCAAAATGAATTAAAGACTTGAATGTAAGACCTGAAACCATGAAACTTCTAGAAGAAAACATAGGCAGTATGCTCTTCAACATCAGTCTTAGCAGCATTTTTTTCAAATAACATGTCTGACTGGGCAAGGGAAACAATAGAAAAAATAAACAAATGGGACTACATCAAACTAAAAAGCTTCTGCACAGCAAAGGAAGCCATCAGCAAAACGAAAAGATAACCTAACAATTGGGATAAGATATTTGCAAACCATATATCAGATAAGGGATTAATATCAAAACATACAAAGAACACATACATCTCAACAAGAAAAAAACAACAACCCAATTAAAAGTTGGGCAAAAGATCTGAACAGACATTTCTCCAAACAAGATATACAGATGGCCAACAGGCACATGAAAAGATGTTAAATACCATCAACTATCAGGGAAATGCAAATCAAAACTACAATGTGGGGGCTGGCCCCATGGCCAAGTGGTTAAGTTTGCAGGCTCCATTTCGGTAGCCCAGGGTTTTACCAGTTCAAATCCTGGGTGCAGACATGGCACCGCTTATCAAGCCATGCTGAGGCGGCATCCCACATACCACAATTAGAAGGACCCACAACTAAAAATACACAACTATAGCTCCGCCCGGGCAGCAGACAAAACTCTCTGTCTGCCATTAGCAGAGGGGCCACGCTGAGCATTCACGGCTCCGGGAGAGGCCCGGAGAGAATCCCTGAGGGCGGGGCGACCCCCAGCTGCCGTTGCCCACCCCGTGGGACTAGGGATTGCCGGAGATCTCGGAGAGGACCGGGGCGGGGGGAACTTTCAAAGGCCGGTCCTGCGACCCGGAGGGGAAGCGCCGGGGCTCCGCCCGGGCAGCAGACAAAACTCTCTGTCTGCCGTTAGCAGAGGGGCCACGCTGAGGATTCACGGCTCCGGGAGAGGCCTGGAGAGAATCCCAGAGGGCGGAGCGACCCCCAGCTGCCGTTGCCCACCCCGTGGGGCTAGGGATTGCCAGAGATCTCAGAGAGGACTGGGGCTGGAGAGAGTTCCAGAGACCCAGCTTAGTAGCCTAGGGGGAAACCCTACAGGCTCACAGCAGCCTTAGGGAAAGCCTCTGCACAGCACCAGTAGAAGGCACCCAGCCGCCAGCCACAAGGCTGGAAGACCCCAGGGCAAAAGCAGCATAGCTAGGTGTACTAACCACAGACTGTAGAAGATGCCAATAGCTATCCTGCGACCTATAGAGGACAAGTGAGATTTGGTGGGTGCCGACAGCAACGGAGCGACAAATATAAGTGATCCCACCCCTGGCTGCTGGAAAAGCCCATAACACCGTTGCAGACCCCAAGGAGAGAGCACATCTAGGTGGGCTGCAACAGTAGGCACCTGCAGCCTGAAGCCCCCCTGTGACGGCCCCCACGGCAGAGGAGGGAATCCAAAGGGCCACTGTGGCTACGAAGAGGGGCCCAGGCCCAGTTAGCAACTACGGACAGGGTTCCTGGTTGGTGAAATATAAACAGCTGCTCCTCCCACCGCAGCAGCTGAAACAAGTGAAAGGAGCAACTAAACTCTATCTCCATGCGGAGGCACAAATCAACAACATCAAGCAATATGAAAAAATACATTAAATCTCCAGAACAGAAAGAAAGCAACAAATACACAGAAAACAATCCCAAAGAAAATGAGATGTATAACCTAAATGACGATGACTTCAAAACAGCCATCATTAAGATTCTCAATGAGTTAAGAGAGAATTCTGACCGACAACTCAACGAGTTCAGGAGCTATGTCACAAAAGAGTTTGATGCGATAAAGAAGAACCAAACAGAAATATTGGAAATGAAGAACACAATAGAGGAGATTAAGAAAAATCTAGATGCTCTGAACAGTAGGGCCGATAATATGGAGGAAAGAATTAGCAATTTGGAAGATGGCAATATAGAATTGTTGCAGGCAGAGGAGGAGAGAGAAGCAAGACTTAAAAGAAATGAAGAAACTCTCCGAGAATTATCAGACACAATTAGGAGATGCAACGTAAGGATTATAGGTATACCAGAGGGAGAAGAGAAGGAGAAAGGGGCAGAAAACCTATTCAAAGAAATAATGGCTGAGAACTTCCCAAATCTGGTGAGGGAGATGGATCTTCAGGTGACAGAAGCCAATAGATCTCCAAACTTTATCAATGCAAGAAGACCAACTCCACGGCATATAGTAGTGAAGCTAGCAAAAGTCAACGACAAGGAGAAAATATTAAGGACAGCCAGGCAAAAGAAACTAACCTACAAAGGAACCCCCATCAGGCTATCAGCAGATTTCTCAGCAGAAACTTTACAGGCTAGAAGAGAGTGGAATGATATATTCAAAAATCTGAAGGACAAAAATCTACAGCCGAGAATTCTCTACCCAGCAAAAATATCCTTCAAATACGATGGAGAAATAAAAACTTTCCCAGATAAACAAAAATTAAGGGAGTTCATTGCCACAAAACCTCCTCTTCAGGAAATCCTCAGGAAAACCCTCATTCCTGAAAAATCCAAAAAAGGAAAGGGGCTACAAAACCAAGAGCAGAGGAGATAAGTAGAAGGACAACAACAGAGAGTAGCAGCTCTACATCAGAACAGATTAAACCATGGGACGAGAAACAAAGGAAACTGAAGAAAACCGGAAAACAAGACACAAAATGGGAGTGGTAGGCCCCCACGTCTCAATAATCACTCTAAATGTAAATGGATTGAACTCCCCAATCAAAAGACACAGAGTGGCAGGATGGATCAAAGAACAAGATCCAACAATATGCTGCCTCCAGGAAACACACCTCAGCCCCAAAGACAAACACAGACTCAGAGTCAAGGGATGGAGAACAATACTCCAAGCTAATAATGAACAAAAGAAAGCAGGTGTCGCTATACTAATATCAGACAAGGTAGATTTCAAAGCAAAACAGATAAAGAAAGATAAAGAGGGACAGTATATAATGATAAAAGGGACTCTCCACCAAGAAGACATAACACTTATAAATATATACGCACCCAACACAGGAGCACCAAAATTTGTAAAGCAACTCTTAATAGAACTAAAAGAAGACATCAACAACAATACAATAATAGTAGGGGACCTCAACACACCATTAACACCAATGGACAGAACATCCAGACAGAAAATCAACAGGGAAATAATAGAATTAAATGAAAAATTAGACCAGATGGACTTAATAGATATATATAGAACACTTCATCCAAAAACAGCAGGTTACACATTCTTCTCAAGTGCACATGGAACATTCTCAAGGATTGACCATATTTTGGGAACCAAAGCAAACATCAATAAATACAAGAGAGTTGAAATAATATCAAGCATCTTTTCTGATCATAACGCTATTAAACTAGAAATCAACTACAAGAAAAAAGCAGAAAAAGGTGCAAAAATGTGGAGACTAAACAACACGCTTCTCAACAAACAATGGATCATTGAAGAAATTAAAGAAGAAATCAAATATTATCTGGAGACAAATGAAAATGAGAACACGACATACCAAATCATTTGGGATGCAGCAAAAGCAGTCCTAAGAGGGAAATTCATCGCAATACAGGCTCACCTCACTAAACAAGAAAAAGCTTACATAAGCAACCTCAAACGACACCTAACAGAACTAGAAAAAGAAGAACAAACAAAGCCCAGAGTCAGTAGAAGGAGGGAAATAATAAAAATAAGAGCAGAAATAAACGATATTGAAACAAAAAAGACAATAGAAAGGATCAATGAAACAAAGAGTTGGTTCTTCGAAAGAATTAACAAAATTGACAAACCCCTAGCCAGACTCACCAAGAAAAGAAGAGAGAAAGCGCAAATTAATAAAATCAGGAATGACAGAGGAGAAATCACAACAGATACCAATGAAATACAAGAGATCATAAGAGAATACTATGAAAAACTATATGCCAACAAATTGAACAACTTGGAAGAAATGGACAAATTCCTAGACTCCTACAATCTCCCCAAACTGAATCAGGAAGAAATGGAGAATCTGAATAGACCAATCACAAGTAAGGAAATAGAAACGGTAATCAAAAACCTCCCCAAAAACAAGAGTCCAGGACCAGACGGCTTCTCTGGAGAATTCTACCAAACATTCAAAGAAGACTTAATACCTATTCTCCTCAAACTGTTCCATAAAATTGAGAAAGATGGAGAACTCCCTAACACATTCTATGAAGCCAACATCACTCTGATCCCCAAACCTGACAAGGACAACACAAAGAAGGAGAACTACAGGCCGATATCACTGATGAACATAGATGCAAAAATCCTCAACAAAATTTTGGCAAACCGATTACAGCAATACATCAAAAAGATTATACACCATGATCAAGTGGGATTTATACCAGGGACACAGGGATGGTTCAACATCCGCAAGTCAATCAACATGATACACTACATCAACAAAATGAAAAACAAAAACCACATGATCATCTCAATAGACGCAGAGAAAGCATTCGACAAGATCCAACACCCATTTATGATAAAAACCCTCAGTAAAATGGGTATAGAAGGAAAGTACCTCAACATAATAAAGGCCATATATGATAGACCCACAGCCAACATCATACTCAATGGACAAAAGCTGAAAGCCATCCCTCTGAGGACAGGAACAAGACAAGGGTGCCCACTTTCACCACTCCTATTCAACATAGTACTGGAGGTGCTGCCCAGAGCAATTCGGCAGGAAAAAAAAATAAAAGGAATCCAAATAGGTAACGAAGAAGTAAAACTCGCGCTGTTTGCAGACAACATGATCTTATACATAGAAAACCCCAAAGAATCCACAGAAAAACTATTAGAAATAATCAACAACTACAGCAAAGTAGCAGGGTATAAAATTAACGTGCATAAATCAGTAGCATTTCTATACACTAACAATAAACTAACAGAAAAAGAACTCAAGAACTCTATCCCATTCACAATCGCAACGAAAAGAATAAAATACCTTGGGATAAACTTAACCAAGGAAGTGAAGGATCTATACAATGAAAACTACAAGACTTTCTTGAAAGAAATTGACGATGACATAAAGAGATGGAAAGACATTCCTTGCACATGGATTGGAAGAATAAACATAGTTAAAATGTCCATACTACCTAAAGCAATATACAGATTCAATGCTATCCCAATCAGAATCCCAAGAACATTCTTCACAGAAATTGAACAAACAATCCTAAAATTCATATGGGGGAACAAAAGACCACGAATTGCTAAAGCAATCTTGAGCAAGAAAAACAAAGCCGGTGGAATCACAATCCCCGATTTCAAAACATACTACAAAGCTACAGTGATCAAAACAGCATGGTACTGGTACAAAAACAGGTCCACAGATCAATGGAACAGAATTGAAAGCCCAGAGATAAAACCACACATCTATGGACAGCTAATCTTCGACAAAGGAGCAGAGGGCCTACAATGGAGAAAAGAAAGTCTCTTCAACAAATGGTGCTGGGAAAACTGGACAGCCACATGCAAAAGATTGAAAATCGACCATTCTTTTTCACCACACACCAAAATAAACTCAAAATGGATCAAAGACCTAAAGATTAGGCCTGAGACACTAAGTCTTTTGGAAGAGAATATAGGCAGTACACTCTTTGACATCAGTTTCAAAAGAATCTTTTCGGACACTGTAACTCCTCAGTTGAGGGAAACAATAGAAAGAATAAACAAATGGGACTTCATCAGACTAAAGAGCTTCTTCAAGGCAAGGGAAAACAGAATTGAAACAAAAAAACAGCTCACTAATTGGGAAAAAATATTTACAAGCCACTTATCCGACAAAGGGTTAATCTCCATAATATACAAAGAACTCACACTGCTTAACAACAAAAAAACAAACAACCCGATCAAAAAATGGGCAGAGGACATGAACAGACATTTCTCAAAAGAAGATATGAATATGGCCAATAGACACATGAAAAGATGTTCATCATCGCTAATCATCAGGGAAATGCAAATCAAAACTACACTAAGATATCACCTTACCCCCGTTAGATTGGCAAAAACATCCAAAACCAAGAACGACAAATGTTGGAGAGGTTGTGGAGAAAGAGGAACCCTCATACACTGTTGGTGGGAATGCAAACTGGTACAGCCACTATGGAAAACAGTATGGAGATTTCTCAAAAAGTTAAAAATAGAAATACCCTATGACCCAGCCATCCCATTACTGGGTATCTATCCTAAGAACCTGATATCAGATATCTCAAGAGTCCGTTGCACCCCTATGTTCATCGCAGCATTATTTACAATAGCCAAGACGTGGAACCAGCCTACATGCCCAGAAACTGATGATTGGATAAAGAAGATGTGGTATATATACACAATGGAATACTACTCAGCCATAAAAAAAGACGAAATTGGCCCATTCACAACAATGTGGATGGACCTCGAGGGCATTATGTTAAGCGAAATAAGTCAGTCAGAGAAAGACGAACTCTATATGACTCCACTCATAGGTGGAAATTAGTATATTGAGAAGGAGATCTGATCGGTGGTAACCAGGGAAAAGGGGGGGGTGGGGGGAGGGTACGGAGGGGGAAGTGGTGTACCCACAACATGACTAACAAAAATGTACAACTGAAATTTCACAAGCTTGTAATCCATCATAACATTAATAAAAACTAAAATAAAAAAATAAAAAAATAAAAATACACAACTATGTACCAGGGGGCTTTGGGGAGCAAAAGGAAAAATAAAATCTTTAAAAAAAAACTACAATATACAATATGACATCACCTCACTGCCATCAGAATGGCTATAATTAACAAGACAGGAAACAATAAGTGTTGGAGAGGATATGGAGGAAAGGGAATACTTGTACACTGCTGTTGGGAGTGCAAATTGGTGCAGCCACTATGGAAAACAGTATGGAGTTTCCTCAGAAAATTACAAATAGATCTACCATATAATCCAGCTATTCCACTGCTTGGTATTTATCCAAAGAACATGAAAACACAAATACATAAAGATACATGCACCCCGTGTTCATCACAGCATTATTCACAACAGCCAAGACTTGGAAGTAACCTAGGTGCCCATCAAGGAACAAATGGATAAAGAAGATGTGGTATATATACACAATGGACTACTACTCAGCCATAAGAAATGATGAAATCCAGCCATTTGTGACAATATGGACAAACCTTGAGAGTATTATGCTTAGTGAAATAAGCGAGAGGGAGAAAGTCAAATACTGTATGATCTCACTCATAAGTAGAAGATAAAAACAATGACAAACAAAGACACAACAACAGAGATTGGATTAGCGGTTACCAGAGGGGAAGGGGGGAGGGAGGAGAGTGAAAGGAGTGATTAGGCACATGTGTGTGGTGATAGATTGTAATTAGTCTTTGGGTGGTGAACATGATGTAATCTTCACAGAATTTGAAATATATTACAATGTATGCCTGAAAGTTATATAATGTTATAACCCAATGTTACTGTAATAAAAAAATAAATTAAAAAAAGACAAACATATGCTCAGAGTGAAAGGATAAAAGATGGTATTCAAAGCAAATAGCAACCAAAGTGGGTGCAGCTATACTTATATCAGAAAATAGACTTCAAGCCAAAAAAGATAACAGAGACAAAGATGGACATTATATAATGATAAAGGGGACAATCCACCAAGAAGAATAACATTTATTAATATATATGCCCCTAACATAGCAGCACCAAAGTATATAAAGCAACTATTAATGGATCTAAAGGGAGCAATTGAAAGCAACACAATAATAGTAGGGGACTTTAATACCTAACTAACATCAATGGACAGATCATCCAGACAGAGAGTCAACAAGGAAACATTGGCCTTAAATGAAACACTAGGCCAGATGGACTTAATAGATACATACAGAACATTCCATCCAAAAGCAGCAGAATACACATTCTTTTCAAGTACACATGGAACATTCTCAAAGATAGACCATATGTTGGTAAACAGAACAAGTCTCAATAAATTTAAGAAGATTGAAATCATATCAAGAATCTTTTCTGAATACAATGGTATGAAACTAGAAATCAACTACAAGAAGAAGCTGGAAAAGTCACAAATATGTGGAGACTAAACTACATGCTACTGAACAACTATTGGATCAATGAAGAAATCAAAGGGGAAATCAAAAAACACCTGGAGACAAATGAAAATGAAAACACAACATACAAAAGTCTATGGTATGAAGCAAAAGTGTTACTAAGAGGGAGGTTTATAGCAATACAGGCCTACCTGAAGAAATAAGAAAAATCTCAAATAAACAATCTACAAACAATATTACATCTAAAAGAACTAGAAAAAGAAGAACAAACAAAGCCCAAAGTCAATATAAAGAAGGAATAGTAAAAATCAGAGCAGAAATAAATGAAATAGAGACTAAAAACACAGTAGAAAAGATTAATGAAACTGAGAGCTGATTCTCTGAAAAGATAAACAAAATTGACAAACCCTTAGCCAGACTCGCTAAGAAAAAAAGAGAGAAGCTCAAATAAATAAAATCAGAAATGAAAGAGGAGAAATTACAACAATACCACAGAAATACAAAGGAATATAAGAGAATACCATGAAAGCTATACACCTATAAATCGGATATCCTAGCAGAAACTGATAAATTTTTAGAATCATATAACCTCCCAAAACTGAATCAAGAAGAAATAAAGAATCTGAATAGATCAATCACTAGTAAAGAGATTGAAAGAGGAATCAAAAACCTCCTGAAAAGAAAAAGTTTAGGACCCAGATGGCTTCTCTGGTGAATTCTACCAAACATTCAAAGATTTAATACCTATCCTTCTCAAATTCTTCCAAAAAATTGAAGAGGATGGAACACTTCCTAACTCGTTCTATGAGGCAAACGTTACCCTAATACCAAAACCAGATAAGGACAACACAAAAAAAGGAAAATTACAGGCCAATACCCCTGATTATCATAAATGCAAAAATCTCAACAGAATATTAGCAAATCGAATACGACAATATATTAAAAGGATCACACACCATGATCAAGTGGGATTTATTCCAGGGACACAGGGATGGTTCAACATCCACAAATCAGTCAATGTGATATACCACATTAACAAAATGAAGAATAAAAATCACATGATCATCCCTGTAGATGCAGAGAAAGCATTCAACAAGATACAGCATCCACTTATGATTAAAAAAACTCTCAACAAAATGGGCACAGAAGGAAAGTACCTCGACATAATAAAGGCCATATATGACAAACCCACAACCAACATAATACTCAATGGTGAAAAACTGAAAGCCATCCCTCTAAGAACAGGAACAAGACAAGTGTGCCCACTCTCACCACTCCTATTCAACATAGTACTGGAGGTTTTGTCCAGAGCAATTAGGCAAGAAAAAGAAGTAAAAGGTATCCAAATTGGCAAGGAAGAAGTAAAACTGCCACTATTTGTGGATGACCTAATTTTATATATAGAAAGCCCTAAAGAAGCCACAAAAAAACTATTAGAAATAATTAACAGATACAGTAAAGTTGCAGGGTACAAAGTCAACATACAAAAATGAACTAGCAGATAGAGAAATCAAGACTACAATCACAACAAAAATAATAAAATACCTAGGAATAAATTTAACCAAGGAGGTGAAAGACCTGTACACTGAAATGTATAAGACATTGTTGAAAGAAATTGAAGATGACAAAGAAATAGAAAGATATTCCATGCTCATGAATTGGAAGAATGAACATAATTAAAATGTCCATATTACCTAAAGCAGTCTACAGATTCAATGCAATTCCAATCAGAATTCCAATGACATTTTTCATGCAAATAGAACAAAGAATCCTAAAATTTATATGGCACAAAAAAAGCCCCCAAACAGCCAAAGCAATCCTGAGAAAAAAGAATGAGGCTGGAGGCATCACAATCCCTAATTTCAAAATATACTACAAAGCTGTAGTAATCAAAACAGCATTGTACTGGTACAAAAAGAGACACACAGATCAATGGAAGAGAATTGAGATCCCAGAAATAAATCTACACATCTATAGACAGCTAATTTTTGACAAAGGCGCCTAGAACATACAATGGATAAAGGAAAGTCTCTTCTATAAATGGTGTTTGGAAAACTGGACAGCCATATACAAAAGAATGAAAGGAAACCATTATCTTACACCACACACAAAACTTAACTCAAAATGGATTAAAGACTTGAATGTAAGACCTGAAACCATAAAACTCCTAGAAGAAATCATGGGCAGTACACCCTTTGACATTAGTCTTAGTAGTATCTTTTTTAATATGTCTCCTCAGGCAAGAGAAACAAAAGAAAAAATAAACAAATGGGACTACATGAAACTAAAAAGCTTCTGCACAATAAAGGAAATCATCAGAAAAATGAAAAATAACCTACTGATTGGGAGAAGATATTTGTAAATCATATATCTGATAAAGAGTTAATATCCAAAATATATCAAGAACTCATACAACTCAACAACAAAAAAACAAACAACCTAATCAAAAAATAGGCAGAGGATTTGAACAGACATTTTTCCAAAGAAGATATACAGATAGCCAACAGGCACATGAAAAGATGTTCAACATCTCTAATTATTAGGGAAATGCAATCAAAACTACAATGAGATATCAACCTGACACCCATAGGAATGGCTATAATTAAAAAGACAAGGATTACAAGTGTTGGAGAGGATGTGGAGAAAAGGGAACCCTCATACGCTGCTGGCGGGAACGCAAACTGGTGCAGACACTATGGAAAGCAGTATTGAGATTCCTCAAAAAATTAAAAATGGAAATACCCTATGATCCAGCTATTCCACTTCTGGGTATTTATCAAACAACACGAAACACTAATTCAAAAAGATATATGCACCCCTATGTTCATTGCAGCATTATTCACAATAGCCAAGATTTAGAAGCAACCTAAAGTGCCCATCAACAGACGAATGGATAAAGAAGACATTATATATATATATATAATGGAATACTACTCAGCCATAAAAATGATGAAATCTTGCCATTTGTGACAACATGGATGGACCTTGAGGTATTATTCTAAGCAAATAAGTCAGACAGAGAAAGAAAAATGCTCTATGATTTCACTCATATGTGGAAGAAAAACAAACACATAGATACAGAGAACAGATTGGTGGTTACCAGAGGGGAAGGGGTTGGGGGGGGGGGCAAAAGGGGTAAAGGGGCATATCTTTATGGTGATAGATGCAAACTAGACTTTTGGTGGTGAACACAACGCAGTCTATACAGAAGCTGAAATATAATGATGTACACCTGAAATTTATTTACTGTTATAAACCAATGTCACCTCAATAAAAAAGTAAAAATAAATCAAGGGCTTGTCACAAGACCATCACTTATATCTCTGGCCCTTGTAATCAAGGCTCATCAACCAAGACCTTGTTTCCATGCTGTAGGGCAGCAGCTAGACTGGTGGAAGCTACAGCAGACATCTCTTAGCCTCTCCTGACCCTATGGATTCCCTAGGGGTAGAAGCCTTGTCACTTCAGAACAACACTCAACATTTGTCAGCTAGTCACATTGCCTCCTATGAAATTCTTCCGTGGTCTGCTTCACACAAAACTCTTAAATGTTGCTCTGATCTAAATGCTGATATCCTACTTCTGCTTCTGAATGACTGAATCTCATGGCTGTCTATCAGCCACCTAAGTTCTAAGTAGTCTTCATCCTGACCTGACTGATGGTCCTTTACAGCAGTGGTTCCCCAAGTGTGGTCCCCAGCATCATCCGGCACTTTTTAGAAATGCAAACTCTTGGACCCCGCTCCAGATCTTCTGAATCAGAAACTCTGGGAGTGGAGCCCAGTGGTCTATGGTTTAACAAGCCCTCCAGGTGCTTCTGATGTAAGCTAAGGCTGAGAACCACCGCCCTAGACAACCCTGATATGTTTGTTGATGGCTCACATCTTGAGAATAATCAAGGCATATTTTGTGCTGGCTATGCTATAACTTTTGAATATTCTGCTATTGAAGTTGCTCCTTTACAAACAGATAACTTTGCTCAAATAGCTGAACAACAGCTCCATCACAAGCCCGTCACTTTGCTAAAGATTTGAGTACACATCTATATTAATAGATATATCTTTGGAGATGTTCGTGATTTGAGTACTTTTTGTAAACAAGGAGGTTTTCTAACTTCTTCAGGCACCTCATTTAAAATGGAAAATTAATAATCTATTGGAGGCAATACAACATCCAAATGAAGTATCAGTTATAAGCAGAAGCTTATTCTAAAGAAAATATAAAAAGGGAATTAAAGCAAAAGGGAATTTCCTAGCTGACTATTATGTAAAATTATGTCCCTTCTGGTTTTGCTACCAAAGATATTCTAAAGACACTTGCTCACTCCGATTTCATGAATCCTGAAAGGCTTATTCAAATATGATAATCTGCCCTCTGAGAAGAAGAGAAATAGTAGCCATCTCAAAACTGTCACATGTACAATGATGTGTATTGGTTTTGCCAAGATGGATGCTTTATGTTGCCAGAGACCATCTCCAGATGTTTGCCGCTTTGTCTGTGGAATTATTCACAATGGTAAAGACAAATTTGTCCAAACTTAACAAAAATATTGGTGAGGAAATTTTACTCAAGAAAAGTGGCCAAATCTTGCCTTATTATCATAACCTAGGAAAAACTAGGCAAAGCTCAGAACCCCTGCCTCAAAAACCATTTGAACACCTCCAAATGGATTTCATTCAATTGCCCTGGAGGGGAGGAAAAATAATTTTCCCTCTACCCTTCTAGGTTCTTGACTGAGACCACCCTGTAATAAAAGACAGATTAACAAGAGAAAAACAAACTGAAGTTTAATAACAGCTATACTTCCTGTATACATGGGAGATACCCAGGAAAACTGGGTAACTCCCCAAAATGGCCTAAGCCACCACCTTAAATACCATCTTCAGCTAAAGACAAAGAAAAACGTTGGGGGTAGGGAGGAGGCCAGTTATGAGAGGTTACCAGGAAAAATACAGTATGGTTGTTATGCAGAATTAAATCTAGTGCATTCTCTATTGATGAGAGTTTCTTGTGATTTAGTCATCCTTTGCTTCCTGGTACAGAGAGGGAGACATCCTTGCAAATGTTAATTTCCTTTACAAAAGAGTAACTTCTACTTGTTTTCAGAGATTCTCCTATGTCTGCCTTTTCCTAAAAAAATAATCAGATCAAAATAATCTAAATGCCAAAAAGGCATATTTTAGGGTGGCATATTCTGCTACACTTCAGCCCAAATCACAAAATTTTGAATAACACTGAGGGGGTTAGGATATGCCATGTCAAAATCTGCCACTTTGGCTTAAGGAGAGCTGAAAGCAGTTAAGAATCAACAGATGCAGAAAGACCCCTTCTCAGAGCTTCCCATGTATGACTAAAATCAGCAACCAAGAGTAAACCTACCATAAATCTCCTCTCCAGGGAAGTTTCATGGCCATGAAGAAGACGGAAATGCCACTCACATTTGCATAAACAAACATCACAAACTTTCTTATCTCACGTTTGTTCTCCTAAAAAACCATTTGTCTTTCATAAAGAAACCTATTTGTTCTTTCCATAAGAGCCTCTTCTGCCCTCTCCCTTTTCCCTACTAAGTTAGGTATATAAGCCCCCAAATTCTAACCACTCCTTTGAGTTTACTTATCACTGAGCACTCTCGCATGTGTGCACATTGCACATGTATATAAACTGTTTTTTTCTCTTGCTAATTTTTTTCAGTTTAATTCGCAAGCCCTCAGTGACTAAATCTAAGAGGGTAGAAGAAAAGTTTTTCCTCCCCGACAACACGTTTGTTAGTTTTATGCTTGGATTGAAATCTTCCCTTGCTAAAAGGCTAATACTGCATCACACAAAAAAAAGATAATAGATTTTGTTTTCCCCAACTGGATAGTATATTCATTATTCTCTAGTGATAGAGAACCTCACTTTACAGGTAAAATACTTAAGAAACTGTGTAAGATACGCCCATTAAAACCAAACCTTCCTTGTTCATATTGACCTGTAAAATTTTGGCAAAATTAAATGAGCTAATGATTTTCAAAATAAAAATTATCCCAATTTGCACAAGAGTTGAATTTCCCCTGATTTAAAATCTAACCATTAGATCTAATGATGGTGCAATCTTCATCTCAAAATCCTTGGGGGCCCTCCTCATGTGAAATGATTCCAGGAGGACCCATGAGACTGTGGTGACTCCTCCTCTCTCAGGCTCCACCTCATTAACACTTCGAGCTTGTCAAATATTGTCAAAAACGACATCATATGGTCAACAGGTGCAAGCTGCATTCTCAAAGAGAATTATCACCAGATACAGCCTTCCATGATTTGCAGTCAGGAGACTGGGGTTACTGGGAAAAAACACCAATGAAAGTCTGCCTTAGAACTGGACATGACCATATCAGGTCCTTTAAACTGTAAGTACTATATTTAAACTCCAGGGTATGCACCCATGGGTACATGTAAGCCAGCATCAATGATACCATAAATAACACATTTCTGCCTTTTCAGTGTGCACCCCTGGGATTTCCTTTTGGTGTAATCAAATGGATTTCCTATGCTTGTCACATTAAAATATGCCATACACTTTGGGTATACTCATTCGGCCTCTCTAAGCATTCAAAACAGAACTTCCCAGTGCTCTCATTTTATTAACATTTTGACGTGTTATATTACCAGGAGGTATCCAAGCCACTATTTCACTGATTTATGCAAGGATTTATACTCTGGCTAAGAGTTCCTGAAATAGATCATGTTATCCATAATTTATATCAGACTCTGGCTCAAATAGCAAAAGAAATAGCTGAAGCATTAGAAGTAAAATAGATGGGCATAAATTTATCAGATAGAATTTTTATTTTCTCACCAGCCAAGGTGCAGTTAGGCAATGGGTAGCACATCTTATTGTACCTGAATAAATACTTTAGGAGAAGTAGAACAATTAACCAATTAATTAAAAAGCCACTTGCTTGCCTAATATTAACCAAACTAATCCTTCTGAATTGCTCTCCTGATTGGGCTCAGGCAAATTAAGATATTGGATATGAAGTGGATTTCAATATTTCTTATTATTATGATTGTCCTGAGGCTTTTTTCCCTCCTCCACTGTCTAACATTCAGCTTCTTAAATGTTGCTGCACAGCCATGATCCCGAAGCAGCAGTTAACTCAAGATCAGCATCAGAAGGAACCTGCATAATCAACCCAGCTCAGGTGCTAAGTGACTGAGATGGGTAGTTGAGAAATTCTGGGAAGGTTGCTGGTGCAGGGCTGGCAGAGCTGAGGTGGAGGTCCTAACTGAAGACAGTGACGGACAGAGCACAGACACAACCTGTTATACATTGCTCAGAGTTAAACTCCCAAGGGCTTCTAGGGAATCCATAATCAACTGAACTTGTTTTCCTTGATGATCCAGTCTGCTGCCCAAGGACAGAAAACCCCACCTGTCCCTTTGCTGGGTGCCAGCTTACCCAACAAGAGGAAGGCAAAGTTCACCATTTCCAAATATGCTTGTGGTTTCTCCTCTTTCTTTGCTCATCTTTCTTGTAGATAAATCCTTTGTTAGATAAAAGCAATCTATTATTAGTTTTTTGTATTCGAGTAAATCAGTGTTAATAATTAATATGTCATTGAGTTATTAGACACATTACCTAAACTTTGTGAGCCTCAGTTTCCTTATCTTGTAAAATGGCAATATACAAGACACACCTAGAGAAAATTAGTGAAGTCATGAAAGTCCCAGTGCCCAGGACTGCATCTGGCACATATGCTGAAAAGCTGCCTGCCCACATGAAGTTGATGGTGAAGGCATTCAATCGGGCAGTCAATAAGGATTACAGATAGGAAGGAACTTAAGCGAAATGGTTGATGGAATCCTAATCAATCAATCAGCTGTCATGTGTGTTAAGCTCCACACTCCGGGGAAGATACAAAAGGACAGACAAGGTTCCTTCCTTTAAAGAAATAGATGAGTTGGGGAGATAAAATACACACGTGAAGAAATACACACAATACTTCAAGAACATGGCCATGGTGGAACTTAACAATTTGCATAAACTGTGGAAAGGCAAAGGCGGGGTGAGGGTACTTAATGCAAGAATGCATGAAGTTGTGGACGAGCAGAATCAGACCAACCAGATAATCGGAACCCTCCGTCTTAGCTCCTTCTGGTACCCAACAGAGTTCCTCAGCACCACGTGTCACAGGCCAATACCCTAGATTTAAACCTTGAGTTATATAAACTCTCTGTGCCTCAGTTTCCTCACCTGTAAAATAGGAATAACAATACCTACTTCAGAGAGTTGTGTGCTTTAAATGTGATGAATGAAAAGCTTTAGCGAAGTGCCAATATGAAGTAGGCAATATTGAGCGGTTGTCATCGTGATTTCAGTTACCTATTGTTGACATTGCCTTTCTAGTCTTCACTCACATCTCCTCTGCAACCATGTTGCAAAACATCACTTTGCTCCCAGTTTCATAAAAATTCCTTGCACTTTCTGGCTTTTATCTTTGTTTATGCTGAATATACCATAACTCCCTCCCCCAACTCATAGCCCTCCCAAACACACACACAACTCATCTACCTATCACAGCTGTTCTCAGCTTTCAAGGTATAGATTAAATCGGGAAAGTAGTCTCAGATTTATTAGCCCGCCACTCAATTGCATGTTTTTACCTTTATACAGCACTCTTCACAGATAGCATTGTGTTATAATTGCTTTTGTAGGCAAAAGCTTCTAATTGGCTTATGAGGCAAGCACACTGCTTTATTAACCTTTGAGTTCCCTAGGACCAGCCAAAACAAGGCACATGGCAGGCTAGCTAGACTCCAAAAGTCAGAAATTCTTGATTTGGCTTCTCCAGGATAAAGGCCAAGTAGCTGCCGTGCTTTCAGAGTTCACTTGGGTTCTGCATTGGATGGGTAGGCCATAAGAGGAAGTGATCTGGGGATGAGAGCCAACAACCTGACAATCTGTGTTCATTATGAGGCCTTTTGAACGACATTCAGCATTTTGAACGACAAACATTTTTCGTGACTGAAGCCCCTGACTATGGTAATTCTTAATTCTTGGATTTGTAAGTGTTCTGCAGTGCATGTGCGTGTGTGCGTGTGTACACACGCACATGTGTGTGAGTCCAAATGCCACAAACCTCTATATTGGACAGCTTCCTGCATGTTTTTCAAGGTTTCAAAACTTTCACTAACCAGAGTGTATTCAGCTTTATCCTGGGCTGATATAAGAGCTTTCATTGTGTGGGAACATGTGGGATTACTTTTTAACAAAAGCCAAGTATTCTCTTTGGATGAATTGACTTCTTCAATCTCACAGCGAAATAGTGCATGTGTCAGTTTTCATTTATTGTCTCTTTAAACATCACATCTTCCTTTGCATGTTGATTAGTTTCATTAAAGATATTCTGCTTATCTTTTTCATGTCCACCTCCTTAAAGGCAAAGAAGGGCTCAGGCAGAGCCTTCAGAGGCCCCTGTAGAGATCCCCCCTCTCTGCTGAGTCCTGCCAGCCACTATCTTTCCACTGGCTGCATCAAAAAACAAGCCATGATCCTCTTCCAGCTTTTGCTATGGAGTTTATGAAAACATATATTAAATCTAATATCTTTGGTAATGGTGTCCCAAAAGCAGTGGTGGTGAATGGCTTACTTATCTTGCTGACAAATGTGCTTCATGAGGATCGACCCTTACCTTAGGCACCGAGAAAGATAAACAGGATAATCCAAAAGACTCCTGATCATCAAGGAACCTGGAGCCATCTGGTCAGGACAAAAATAAATCAGCAATTAACCCTGAATAAATCTCCAGGGACTTGGGCGACTGAATTAACATTACTCAGATTGAAGAGCAAAGGAAACTGGCAGCGGAGACCATTGAAACGATTCTAATTAACACACATGGAGCAAAGAGCTTTAGAATGAAATGCCTCGTATTGTCTGGGGCTAAAACCCAGACAATAATTTGACAGTCCTCCAGTCTGACAAAGGCAAATCAAAGCATGTATTGATTGGAGGATAAGCTCTGGTCTGGTACAGAAACACAACAAAGCAAAACAGAAAATAGAAATGTCATTTAATTGGCACTTAACAAACCAGAGAGTTTAGCTGAGCAGAAGTATTCAGCTGCTTTGTGTTAAGAAAGCCAGTATCTGATACCCGTCTCTGAGAATTCTGTGTGGACTTATGTTTTTACACATGCTTAGGGTTCCAGATCTAGCAAATTACAATTATCCAATATTTGGGACATAGTTATACTAAAAAATTGTTTGTCGTTTATCTGAAATTCAAATTTAACTGCACATTAACTGCACATCCTATATTTTATCCGGCAGCCCTACTGTGGAAATAAACAAAGACCACCCAAATGAGAACAAAAAGAGGCTATTTTTTCACACCTTGCTATATACCAAGAAGTCAGGCACCATCACTTGTGTTTGGAGGAGATTCAAAGGCAGGCAGAGGAGTGGGAAAGCTTTATAGTGAAAAAATGGAAGACTTCAGGTATGCCCTGTGGAAATAAATGAAGACCAACCAAGTGAGAAAAGCAAAGCCTATTTATTCTGAGCTTGCTACAGCAAGGGAGTCAGACGCTGTCATTTGCCTTATGGCAGAGACTCAAAGGCAGCCAGAGGAATGGGAAAGCTTCATCGTGATAAAAGGGAAGGCTTCAGGAGTGCTCTGATTGGAGGCTGTTGGCCCGGGGAAGCTGGAGGCAGGCTAACTAGAAGCAGGGCACCCTATGTGATTGGTTTAGGGTGCATGTTTCGCTTTCTCCCATTGGTCCTAAGTTGGAAGCAGGGACAGAAATTAGGGAAGCTGTCAGTTATTAATCAAGTCTTTGCCATTACGTGCTGATTGTTACAAAAGTTATCATTTAGCTTCCTGGATTGTCACTGGAGATAACAATCTGGCTTCCTGCAGGTCTGATTTACAGCAGGCTGGCTTCCTGGGTTGCTTATTGTAGATAAGAGGTTGGTTTCCTGGGCAGCTTGCTGCAGGTTGTGGGTCAAAGTTCTATTTTTATATATGGTCTGGCTATTTTCCATTTGTATATTCAGTCTCTCAGGCCTGATTGGAGGCTATTGGCAGGGGAAGCTGGAGGTAGGCTAACTTGAAGCAGGGCATCTTCTGATTGGTTTGGGGAGCAGATTTGGCTTACTCTGGTCAGTCCTGAGTTGCAAGCTTGGGCCAAAAACGGGGAAGCTGGCTGTTGTTGATGAAATCCTGATGGTTTGAGGCCAACTGCTGCAGAGGTTGTGGCTTGGCCTGCCCAGCAGTTTGCGACAGAGGTGATGATTTGGCAAAGGACCTGAATAGACATTTCCCCAAAGAAGACATACAAATGACCAACAAGTAACATGAAGAGATGGCCAAAATCCTTAGTCATCAGTGAAAATGCAAATCAAAACTACAATGAGATACCACTTCACATCCACTAGGATGGCTATAATTTGAAAGACAGATAGTAACAAGTATTGTCAAAGAGGTAGAGAAATGGGAACCCTCATACATTGCTGGTGGGAATGTAAAGTGGTGCAGCTGCAATAGAAAACAGTTTAGTAGTTCCTCAAAAAGTTAAACATAGAGGAGCTGGCCCCGTGGCCAAGTGGTTAAGTTTGCGCCCTCTGCTGCAGGCAGCCCAGTGTTTCGTTGGTTCGAATCCTGGATGCAGACATGGCACCGCTCATCAAACCACACTGAGGCAGCGTCCCACGTGCCACAACTGGAAGGATCCACAACAAAGAATATACAACTATGTACCGGGGGGCTTTGGGGAGAAAAAGGAAAAAAGAATAAACAATAAAAGAAAATAAATAAATTCGTATATGTTTGAACCTTTAAAAATAAAAAAAGTTAAACATAGAATTACCATATGACCCAGCATTCTACTCCTGGGTATATACTCACAGGAATTAAAAATTTATGTCCACACAAAAAACTTGAATGTTCATAGCAGCACCATTCACAATAGCCAAAAATGGAAATAGCCTAATGTCCATCAGCTGATGAATGGATAAACACAATGTGGTATGTCAATACAATGGAATATTATTCAGCCATAGTAAAGAATGAAGTACTAATACATGATGTGAAACAGTTGAACCTTGAAAACACTGTGCAAAGCGAAAGAAGCCAGACACAAAAGGCTACTTATTGTACAATTCCATTTATATGAAATGGCCAAAATAAGCACATCCATAGAGACAGAAAATAGATTAATGTTTGCTAGGGCCTGGGAGGAGGGGAGAATGGAGAGTGACTGCTAATGGGTACAGAGTTTCTTTGGAGGACGATGAAAATGTTCTAGAATTAGACAGTAGTAATGGTTGCACAACTTTGTGAATACACTAAAAACCACTGAATTGTACGATTTTTAAAAATGATATGATTATATTTAAAGGCATATTTTCTAGTCATCTCTTGTGATGAATGAGGCATGTCTTATAACTTCTGCAGCCTTCCTGAATGTACATCCTTCTGGACACCTGCACAAAATGGACCTTCTTTTGGTCTCCTGTCCTTGTACCATGTTCTTCTGCAGACACAGCTTCAATGTCTTCTGTCTTGGTATCTGAGTCCCTTAGTTATGACTGCCAAGTGCCGATGGAGACCCAAATAGAGGACGTGAGAAGGTATCATGGGCCATTTTGTACAATAAACCATTTCAAAAATATCCTAATTTAGGAGTTATGTTTTCTTCTTTCCTTCCCTTCTGCTTTTATTCTCTCTACGGACTTAGAAAATGTAATTGTCATGGCTTCTGGTTAGTTTTAATCACGTGAGGTAAACCAGGAAGGCCTTAAATTTCAGCTCTAATGCCCCTTAGCTCTCTGCTTCGCCACTTACAAATATTTAGCTTGTGTTTGTTTTCCCTCAAGCGGGGCCTTCTGAGTGTCTGATCTACCAATCTCCGATAAGCTGGTTGATTTTAAAATGGCGAGAGCTTCATGTTTTACCTTTCTCACTGCCACTAACATCTTACCAAAAATCTACCCATAACTACCTCAACTCCACATACACATTCGAATAACCTGGGAAATAATTTTTGAATGTTGATGCCTTAGTCTCAGATCCAGCTTGATTGCTATAGAGTGTGCCTTGAAAATTAATATTTTTTAAAAGTTCCCCTAAGTGAGTCCAATGGGCAGCCAGAGTTGATGAAAACTGCACTAAAATAGAATTGATTATTTTTAAACTTTAGATTTACTAATTCCATTTTTATTGCGTAATATAGTTATAAAGTTCTAAGAAGTCAAATGGTACTTACCACGAGGCTTTTAAAAAAAGCAATTTCTTGATCCACCCCTCCCCATCCCTGATTCTCATTCTCCAGAGGCAACCACATTGAACCCTTTTAACTATTTCCTTAAATTATTTACCTCTATTCATCGGTGCTACTATTATAGTGATAGATCTTATTTATTTTCAAATGTGTTTATTATGAGTGGACTTCCTCCTATGGGAGGCGGAGGTCTACCTCTCTTCTTTCAGCATTTTGCACACAAAAGTTTCCCCTCCTCCCATCTTTCCAGCATAGTTATATCATGGTTTGTGGTTAAAGAAATATTCAGTGTTAACACATTTATGACTATATAAATATAATAAAGTGTCATACTTAAGCCCTAATATGTCAATAATTACCTTAAATATAAACAGTTTAAATATGCCAATTAAAAGACAGAGATTAGCAGAGTGGATAAAAAAAATTAATCAAACCATATACTGTCTTATAAGAAACTCACTTCAAATACAACCACATAGGTAGATGGAAAGTGAAAGAACAGAAAAATATATACAATGCAAACATTAATTTTTTCAAAAATGCATTAAAGTAGACTTCAGAGCAAAGAAAATTACTAGAAACAAAGAGAGACATTATGTAGTGATAAAAGGATCAAGTCACCAAGAAGAGATATTGAGACAGCAAAAGGATCTGCAAAATCCAACACCCATTCATGATTTTTTTTAGAAAACTCTCTGCAAACTAGGAATAGAGGGGATAAAGAGCATCTACAAAAAACGTACAGTTAATATTGTACTTAATGGTGAATGACTGAATGCTTCTCTCCTACGATAGAGCACAAGGCAAGGGCGTATGTACCTCACCAATCTTATTCAGTATATTACTGGAAGCTTTAGCTAGTGGAATAAGACCAAAACAAAAAAATTTGAAAAAAAAAAAGATGGGGCCGGCCCAGTGGCACAGCGGTTAAGTTCACATGTTCTGCTTCAGCGGCCCAGGGTTCGCTGGTTCGGATCCTGGGTGCGGACACAGCACCGTTTGGCACGCCATGCTGTGGCAGGGGTCCCACATATAAAGTAGAGGAAGATGGGCACGGATGTTAGCTCAGGGCCAGTCTTCCTCGGCGAAAAGAGGAGGATTGGCAGCAGATGTTAATTCAGGGCTAATCTTTCTCAAAAAAAAAGAAAGAAAGAAAAGACTACAATAAATAAAAGTGATACAGGTTTTTTAAAAGAAGAAATAAAACAGTCCCTATCCACAGATGTCTATATAGGAAATTCCAAGAAATCTACCCCAGAAAAGCCCTCTTAGAACAAATAAGTGAGTTCAACAAGGTTTCAGAATACAAAATCAACACTCAGAAATTAATTGCATTTCTATATATTGACAACAAACTTGTGGAATCAGAAATTAAAAACACAATACCATTTACAATTGTGCCAAAGAAAATGAAACACTTAGGTATAAATCTAAAAGCATGTACAGGATCTGTATGCTGAAAATTACAAAATGCTGATGAAAGAAATCAAAGACCTAAATAAATGGAGAGACACATCATGTTCATGGATTGGAAGACTCAAAATAGTAGAGATGTCAGTTCTCTCCAAATAAATCTATAGGTTTAATGCAGTTCCTATCAAGGTTTTTCGTAGACATAGACAAGCTCATTCTAAAATTTATATGGAAATGCACAAGCCCTAGAATAGCAATATTAAAATAAAACACACAATTTTTTATTTTAATTTAATTTTTAAAATATTAAAAGTAAAGCAATTTTTAAAAAGAAGAACAAATTGGGAGGAATCACTCTACCTGATGGCTTATTATATAGCTACAGTAATCAAGGTAATTATTGTATTAGCAGAGAGATCAACATAGAACAATGGAACAGAATCAAAAACCCATAAATAGATCCACACAAATACGCACAACTTATTTTAGACAAAGATGCAAAAGCAATCCAATGGAGGAAGGATAGCCTTTTCAAAAAATGCTGCTGGAGCAATTGGATATCCATAGGCAAACAAATGAACCTTGACCTAAACCTCAAACCTTACACAATTAACTCAAAATGAGTCATGGAATTAATGTAAAACTCTAAAACTTTTAGGAAAAAAAACATAGGAAAAAAATCTTTGGGACCTAGGACCAGATGAAGAGCTCTTAGACGTCACACCAAAAGCACAATCCTTAAAAGGAAAAATTAATGAATTGAACTTTATCAAAACTAAGGACAGTTGTTTCATTGAAAGACTCTGTTAAGAAGATGAAAAGACAAGTTACAAACCGGGGGAAAATATTTGCCCACCACACATGTGACAAAGGCCTTATATCTTGAATACATAAAGAACTTTCGGAACTCAACAGTGAAAAATTAAGCAATCCCAACTAGAATCTGGGCAAAAGACATGAACATACATTTCACCAAAGAGGAGATATGAGTGGCTAATAAAAGTCTGAAAAGATGTTCAACATCGCTAGCCATTAGGGAAATGTAAATTAAGACCACAAGGAGATATCACTAGGCACCTATTAGAACAGTTGAAATTTTTTTAAAAAGTGGTAAATACCAAACGCTAGTGAAGACACAGAGAAACTGGATCTTCATACATTGCTGGTGGGAATGTAAAATAGTGCAGCCAGTCTGGAGAAGAGTTGGGGGTAGAGTGAATACAAACAGATAACATGAGAGAGATCTTTTGTGGTGATGGACCAGTTCTGTATCTTGATTGTGGGAGTGGCATAGATCTACACACACGCATGCACACGCACACACAAATGCAGTTTTAAAAAATGGTGAAAACTGAATGTGATCTGTAGTCTAATTAAGAGTAATGTACCAATGTCAATTTCCTAGTTTTCATATTATACTAGAGCTATATAAGATGTCACCATTGGGGGAAGCTGGGTGAAGACTGAAAGTGTGCTATTTTTGCAATCTCCTGTGTCTATAATTATTTCAAAATAAAATTTCTTTAAACTTTAAGAAATATATCCCAAAAAAACTCTTTTTGGTCTTAAAGAGTCTACTGCTAAAATGCAAATATCCCTGAGATGGAAAAATTCCTTAAGCAATTGCTTCCAAGCTATAGCTTTATCCAGCTCAGCTTTTTAGGTGATTTCCTGCCCTGAGAGCATATTGAACTGTATCATGGATGCTTCAGGAGACAGAAGGAGGGAGCATCAGGAGAATGGGGGGGCCTCACAAGGAGGGGTTAATGTGTCAACCACCACATTTTCTTCCAATCCTCATCCAACATGAGCCATCCCAGTCTCAATATCTCCGCCAAGATCCATTGGTTTCATCCACACAGAAATGGTGCATCAGAAGTTAGTCTACAATTCTCAAAGTTTGCTCTGCTCCCACATCTGCCTGATGCTTGCTGTGTGCCTGGGTTTCTCTTATGGAGAAAAGAGTCATGCCATTGTGCCATGGTAACTTGGAATAAATGGACTAAAGAAGAATTTTCAAAGTATTATAATTGTAAGCTTTAGATAATTAGAGTAGCTTGGGATTTCTGAGGGATTTAAGGTCTGAGCTTGTCACAGAAAGGCTTCTGAATTGGAGATGGCAGTCTCCAAATTCTTCAGCATTCAACAGGTTCCTCCTGTCAGTCTGATCTCTTGCTCCTAAGCCGCAGGGCTTAAGGAGTCACTGAGAAGCTATTCCTCTGCCAAACAGACAGAAGCGCATAGCAAACATCACCCCATTTTTCTTGAGGGCTACATGTGAATTGCCCAGCATCAAGGCAAGAGAAACCCCACCATTCAGAAGGATTCTGGTTCTGGCAACAGCAGGCCATTAATTCAGAAAGAAAGACCACTGTTACAATTGAATGCCAGAGGTGGGGAAATGTCAGTCTAACTGCTGACCCACTCAGTTGTCTCGTCTACTGGCATCTAAAGCCAGGCCACACAGAGTTTGGGGAGAGAACAAGAGTTTGTCTGGGGAGATCAAGCGTGAGGGGCTGAGGAAAGGGAAATATGTGTATTGTGAGTAGAAAGGGTGAGCAACGTTTCTTACATTCCAATTGCTCTGTGTTTTATAGAGCCTGGTCATGAAGGGATTCTATGCATGAAAAGTTAGTGAAGCGCCTGTGAAATAAAGCAAGAAGCTCTGAGACAGAACGTATTAAAGGTAGCCCGGGGAGACATACTTCTGACAACTTGATGAATGCTTAGGTGTGATGGCCCCTTCCTTCAACACTGATGGCAAAGTCTTTGATATTAAGGAAAGGACACAAAAAAGGTAATTATGATAAATACGATTTTCAAGGAATAGAAAGGATACCATCAGAGTAAAACCCTGAAGTGGTCATAGCCACTAAGAATCATTATTAGTTTGCTGAAGCTAATGACAGTTTGGCTCTTAGAAATTGGTAGGAATGGGGTTTCTGGTGGGAAGAGAAGAGAACATTCAATTTCTTTTTATCCAAAACTTATCCCCCAGAAACAGCTAAAATGTCTTACCATAGTTAAACCCCTAAGCTACAATACACAAATGTTTTAATGATACAGTCCTTTTTAATGACACTACTGACTTGTAATGTGTTTGTGTTGGTTTAGAGTTTAATTTCTGCCCTTAGATTGACATGCAGAGTGTGCTTTTCAGTAAAATGGCATCATTCATCAAGGTGTGATCATGAATTCTGTCCAGATGTGTTAAGTGCCACTGTCCTTGGATGGCCTACTCTGCAGGGCCAATGGGACAAAGCCATCTTGCCCGAGGAGAGAGGAGACTCCTGAAGAAAGAGCTGTGAATAGCTCCTGAAGTGGAAAGGCACTCAGGAGAGAGGGAGTAGACAAACAGGGAAGGACAGGCCCCAACACATGGCATGCTGCTGCTCCAAGATGAGCAATGGAACCCAGCGCCCACTGACATGCAGACGTGGGAATCCTCAGGCTGGCCCTTGGCCCTGGGCCAGAACATAGGGCAGGCCAGGAGTATCTACCTCATTCTCGGTATCCCTCTCTGCTTTTTTGAGACCCTCCTATTTTAGGCTTTCTGACTTGCTCTCCAAAATGTTCTATTGCCTGGATAAGGGGAACATTTCCAACAAACTCTTTCACACTGAGATACGACCCAGGGCGCTTACCCCCACTATCACCTTTAAATTCTAAAAGAAGACGCTGAAGTGAGCAATGCATCACCTAAAGGGGTTTGGGTCTAAGCAAATATGTGATACGGTCCCTTTATCCACCTGATCCCTGAAATGGACATCTGACTGTGATTGTTCTCAGAGACTCTTTACCCAAGTCTGGAATGAGAACCCCTTTATCCTGCAGAGAAACCATTATCCTTGCAGTTTGGTTGGAGTTGAAACCACCAGCCCCTCCTGACCATAGGGCTGGGCCTCCTGTGATCTAAGCTGGCCAATCAGCATTGACCTCCCTCCTCAGCATAGTACTGGATGAAGGGAGGGCACATTACACAAATCAGCCAATCACAGTCCTCCCCAAGACCTTTTTTTGCCTCCCAAGGAAGATACTGTGGGAGAGCCCTGATAATGCTATTTGAGTCCCTAGATCTAGCTGTACCACAAAACATAGAACACTGCATTTCCCAGTTGTATGAGCCAATAAATTCCTCTAAAAACTTTGGCGTTTGATAGAGAGGATCCAAAAGACCAACAGTCATCATAATTACTAACTATAGTTTTTGCCTTGTTTCTGTGTCCTTCTATCCAGGTCATTCTGAGTCTTTGAAAACATAGAGTAGAAATTCAGCCATATCCATTGGACAGCTTGGATGGAAATAATGATGGCACGGTTAACGTCGATGTAATGCTCAGATGTAAAAACTTTCTGTGAATGCTTGAAATTACACCATAATGTAATCTACCCACCCTGTGCAGATATATGGCCCCTCTGCCAGTGAAATTCATTTCTGCCTAAGTTGAACGCAGTAAGCATATAATACAAGGAGGCAGATGGAACATCATAGTCAGCAGTTAAGCCAACTTTCCTATAAGCCAAGGAAGAGAATTTTAGACAAGTGCAACCCAGAGCTGAATCGAGTAAAAGGTATCTAACTGGAGAAGAATACCCAAATGTAAGATTATTATCTTGTGACAACAAGGCAGCCTCAGTTGCCTAGGTGACTCCTACAGGAACAGTTAGCCATGTGGCTTTCTTTATAACCTGGCAGGATAGGCTGTTATCTCCAGGGTCTGACATCAGGAGCTCCAGATAAATGAGCCCTTGTTTGCCATCTTCCAGGACATGGCAGCGTAAGTTCAATTAAGACAAGCCAGAGGCTAGAAATAGACTCACTAAGCTGTCCTTAAAAGGGAGCTGGCTCAACTTCAGATGTGGAGGCAGGATGAATATAATGTCCAGGAGCTGTGGGAGCAAATGGCAGAGAGTAGTCCAGGTCAGTAGTTAGGTGAGTTGAGTGACGGGGCGGAGGAAGCTCCTATTTGAAGTGCCAAGAATTCTGGCTAGTTCCCAGGGTATGGTGGCAGGGTATCAAGGAGCAGGCTATACAGGGATAGTGATTCTTGGGAGTCTAAGCAGTTGGCAGTAAGCCTCAGGGACATCTTACAACAGGGAGCAAGACTACGGGTACTGAACTGGCTATGGAAACCAAAACTTGACTCCACAGCTAGCCAGATTGGGGAAAAAGTGTTAGGATACACTGGAAAGAGAAATTGTGGAAAGGTGTTAGGATATGCTAGAAAGAGACAAGCACAGAGCTCTAATCTGAGAGCATCTGGGGGTGTATTGTCATGGCAGATACCCGGACTAAAGAAACAAGACAGGAGCCAATTCTATAAAATGGGCTATAAAGACCCAGAACCAATTTAGAAGCAAGCAGAGCCCAACGCTGAGCCCCAGAATGTTAAAATAGAGCTCCAGAAATTTCTGCTGAGAACAGACAGCATTTGTTGTAGAGAATGAAGCAAGATTTAGCCTCTAGGTGGGAATGGAGGGGTCACTTTAAGAAAAAAGGATAATAGTGACTAAGAACCCAGCTGGAAATGTCACTGCTACCATCCTGAAACCTCCCTCGGTTCTATGTATGCCAGCTCTAGAACTGGATCTTGTTTTTAGCACTGTTTTTCCATTCATGAGAAAAATTCGTATTAGTATATGGGTCATAATTTAAATAATTATCAGCCATTTATGGCTTAGAATGAATTTGCTTACACATTTCCTTCCTGAGAGCAGGTATTGATGGAGGGCGGAAGGAATTATTCATACAGCAGAGTCTTACTGAGAGGCTAAGAGCAAGGCACTGTGCTGTGAACCAGGGATACAAAGATGAGGCAAAGTACGTGTGCTTCATCCCTGGAGAGCTGTATAACTTTCTAGATTCAAGGTGGGAAGGAAACCACTAAAAGGAAAAAAAAAGATGTGCAAGAGGGAAGCTAGATAGATTAGAGACAAATATTTTCTTATTTTCCAGTGTTCCCAAATATGACTCATTTCTCCATGGCAATCCCACAGATGATCCTTGCTATCTCCCCACAGCCCTTAGCCCAACTCATCCCTAACTCTTCAAACGGCATCAGGGCTTCTTGGTCCACGCTTACAGTCAGGAGTAGAGATGCTGGCAAGATGGTTTTGTCCAATATCCTTTGATTTATTGATAAGGAAAATCAAGCTCAAAGAGATAAAGCAATTGGACAAAATCATGAAGGGAGTTCATGACAGTTCATGGGTTCCCCAACCTTCTGGCCAAACCCCTTCCACTGCAGCACAGCATCTCCTAACAATAAGCCAGGGGGGCTATAACAACGGAGAAACCCCAGGTCATTTGTTCTCCAATGTCTACTTCACAAAGGTCAAACCCCCTGGCCTGGCTTTCAAAGTCTTCCACTCTCTTTGGTCTATATAACTGTACTACTTGATTTTTCATTACTCATCTACTTCAATTATTTGACTCATCATTCCCAGAATATCATCTGTGCTTTCCTATTTCCGTGCCCTTGCTCAGGCCGTCCTCTCCACCAGAGCCTCTACTACCACCATCTCTATATAAAGAACTCCTACCAATTCTTCAGTGCTGTCCCATTCACAAAGTCATCCCCAATCTCACCCACCGGCAAAGATCTCTAGCTATTTTTGTGCTTGTACCGTTCAAATGGCTCTTACCACATACCACCTTCCCAGATGGATATTTTGTAACTGTCTTATCTGTCCTAATGAAAGACAGGGACTCTAATGCATATCCGGAACTCCTCCAACACTCCCAGCGCAGTAAATTCTGGGCATCGTAAATATCTGATGATGAATGAATGAACTGAAATGAATTAACTTGAATTCATGTTGTTGACAGAAAGGTGGAGACCAAATCAAAATGGTGCTGTTCCAAAGTTTAGCCTGGCTGGGGCAGGCTAGATGGGCCAGAGAAGGAGAAACCAGTTGGAGGCTGGAGAGGAACCAACTAAGGGACCTGTGATTATCACAGAGTGAGGAGATAAAAGTAGAGATCCAGACGGTAGAACTGTGCCTGGACGGAAAGAGCAAACAGGAAAGGCGTTACAAGCCAAGACACGGAAGGGTCAGGTTTCATCCTGGGAGATTAAACATGGAGGTGCCCGAGGCACAAATCAGCAGACAACAATTGCCAAACTGTTTTGCGTTTTTCTCCTTCTTGATGAAAGGTCTGGACTTCGTTGATAATCATTCACTTTTTTAAATTTAGCTGAGAGGTCTTGGAAGTCTCTGAGGCACAGGTATGCAGGCTTTGTCCCCAGGAAGCCTGCCGCGCCTCCTTCCTCCCCACACCCCTGCTCTGTGGAGACATCTCCAGGCCAGCAATTAACCTCACTTCAAACACTCCACTTCGGTTTAGCTTATATTTGGGGATTTGCCGTAAGATGTATCTCGAAAAGAAGAATTTACTGTTTAAAAAAGTGTTTTTTATGACTCAGCAATTTCATTCAAGAGAAATGAAAATATATGTCCACACAAAAACTTGTACATGAATGTTCATAGCAGCACTATTAATAACAGCCGAAAGGTAGATGCAAGTCAAATGTCCATCAGCTGATGAATGGATAAACAAAATGGGGCTTAGCCAGGCAATGAGATGTTATTCAGCCTTAAAAAGGAATGAAGTGCTGCTACGTGCTAAAAACAGGTGAACCTTGGAAATATTATGCTGTGTAACAGAAGCCCGTCACAAAAATCGTGTATTGTATGATTCTGTTCATATGAAATGTCCAGAATAGGCAAATCCATAGAGACAGAAAGTAAATTAGTGGTTGCCAGGGTTGGGGAGGTAAGGAATGACTTCTAATGGGCACAAGGTTTCTTTTAGGGGAGACAAAGTTGTTCTAAAATTAGATTGTGGTGATAGTTGCTTGACCTGTGAATACATTAAAAAAAAAACTTTAAAAAGTGAATTGTATGGTATGTGAATTATATCTCAATAAAGTTGAGGGTTTTTTTCAATTTAAAAATCTTAGGGCCGGCTCCGTGGCTGAGTGGTTAAGTTTGCGCGCTCCGCTGCAGTGGCCCAGGGTTCGGATCCTGGGCGCAGACATGGCACCGCTCGTCAGGCCACGTTGAGGCGATGTCCCACATCCCACAACAATTGGACCTGCAACTAAGATATACAACTATATACGGGGGGGTTTGAGGAGATAAAGCAGAAAAAAAAATTTTTAGAATCTTTTGCTCTAGGGCAGTGGTCCTCAACTGGGAGTAAGGAGGTGATTTTGTCCCCCAGGGAACATTCGGCAATATCTAGAGACATTGTTGATTGTCATAACCAGGGAGGTGCCACCGGCATCTAGTGAGTAGAGACCAGGGCTGCTGCTAAACCTCCTGCAGTGCCCAGGACGCCCCACAACAGAGCATGATCTGGCCCCAAATGTCAATAGAGCCATGGCTGAGAGACGCTGATGTAGGGTTTAAGTGCTTTAAAATAAAGATGACTGTTGCCAATACTCTTACCAAAGTTTGCTACTGTTGCTCTATTAGGCACTTGCTACCCCCCATCCCCTGCACACCCCTGGGTCTCTGGAGTTGTTCCACATCTTTCATAACTGGCCTCTCAGGGCTAAAGTGGCCACTAGGATGCTCGAATTCCTGTGTTTATTACAGTGATCAGCTCCTCCCCTTTCAAAATGGTTAGAAACCACTTTAGGATTACAGTCAGAGCTCTTGAAAATATTTATGCAACAAACAATTTTTCAAGATAATTATGGTTCTACAAAATAGACAGGGCATATCCTAACATTCTAAATAAAGTACCATATTTTAGAAAGTAAAGCAACATCCATATTATATGGTCTATAAAATTTAAATCTATGCTTTAAAAAGAGAACTTACATGAAATTCATACACAAGTCAGCAAGTTTTTTATTTATCAATATATCTTTATACAAAAGATGCATTAGAAAGCTACAGGATCTGGTGAGACTAGGCAGGTATTTACAGGCCAGATCCAAATGAGGGCGAGCACCTATGGAAAAACTTTGTGACAGACAAGACATGGAAAAAAGCCCTGTACTGGGCTACCTCTCTACAACACTGGGAGGCCGGAAACATTTGTTTTCAGCGGTCAGAGCCTCCCTCACCGGCTTTCTTGGTTTCCTTCAGGGACACCGCTCAGATGCTAGAAGCTTTCTTCTTTCCGCCTTCCTCCTACCACACTTCTAACAAAAGCAATTCTCAGAAAAAATTCTGGCAAGATCTTCACCTGGAAGTGTACGTGGTTCATAATGTCTAAATTTTATTTTCCCAAGAGTGTGTGTGTTATAAAAGCTATCAGAGCCTTTAGCCAAGGGAATGAGAGTATAAAAGTGGAAACTTAAGGGGCTGGCCCAGTGGCCGAGTGGTTAAGTTCGCGCGCTCCGCTGCAGGCGGCCCAGTGTTTCGTTGGTTCGAATCCTGGGCGCGGACATGGCACTGCTCATCAGACCACGCTGAGGCAGCGTCCCACATGCCACAACTAGAAGAACCCACAACGAAGAATACACAACTATGTACCAGGGGGCTTTGGGGAGAAAAAGGAAAAAATAAAATCTTTAAAAAAAAAAAAAGTGGAAACTTAAGACTTGCTAGATGGGGCTATGGAATTAGCACATCAAAGCAATAATATGGATGAATCTCCAAATAATTATGCTGAGTAAATGAAGCCAGACGAAAAAGATTGTATACTGCCTATACAGTATACAAAAGCTTGTATGCTGTAAAAGATTCCATTTATATAAAATTCTAGGAAATATAAACAGAAAACAGACGGTGGTTGCACAGGGATGGGACAGTGGGAAGATCGGGTGGGAAAGAGGGATTACAAAGGGGCATGAGGAAACTGTTGGGGGTGATGCATATGTTCACTATCCTGATCATGGCAATGGCTTCACAGGTGTGTACCTATGCCAAACTCATCTTATTACGTACACTTTAAATGTGCAGTTTATTGAACATCAATTATAATCAATAAAGTGGTAGGAAAAAATTAAGCTTACAATATTTTTCTTAGAAAAGAGCAATGTGCAATTTCCAAAGGAAAGTTAAACTTGCAAGTTATAGGGATGGCAAAGCAAGATTATGTCCTAAAAACACATTGTTCTAAATTTCATCCCAACTGAAAAAAAATTAATCTGTATTACACTGCAAGAGCAAAATCTAGTAGGCATTGCTAGAGCTTAATAAAACTGAAGTAAACCGTGGGTTGAGGCTTGAGATAATTCCCTCCTTTGCTGGTTCAGCGGGCTTACATTGTTCTCTTCTGAACCCCAAATCAGTTCCCAAGCTCCTCCCCCTCCATTCTACTCTGCACCCTGACCTCAGGTCCCCTGTAGTCAAGAGATTACAAGAGGGTCATGAAGAGTTGCATGCAGATGGGGAACTGAACAGGACAAAGTCTACCACTGAGTAACCAGTGTCCAAGGCACACCTAGACAACCGTCTCTCATTTATGCCACCTAGATGACAGCCCAGGCGTCTTAAAATCAAGCTTCATGGATATCTTGCAGATTTCACCCAGGAGGTTGAGAAGCAGCAGGAACAGAGTAGTGGTCCCAAATAGTGACACTACTCGTACTGAGGCCACTGCAGTTCCGGCAAATTTACAGTTCTTGGCTCTGCTACAAAGAGTTCCACGTGAAGGTGGAGAGTTTGAAGGGCCGCATTCCCAGCTGTGGTCTATATATTTGTGTGGGGCTCAGCCAAGGTTCAGGGTGGAGGCACTGGAGCCCAGGCACAGGGTCTCTCAGGCAGCCCCACTGACATAGGGTCAGGAGAAATGGCTCCTTTCCCTCTGCATCTAGACATGTATGCCTATAAATGACATGTTGGTCTGGGGCTCCTCAGCCCGGGGACAGAATACCCCCTCCCCAAGCTTCTCATAAAGTGGAACAGGACCTACAATGTTGCAAAGGCTGATGTTGCAAAGGCTGTTGCTCACAAATCCCACTGAAATGCACATCCCCCAGCCCATACTCACAACAAGATGGGATGCATGTAGCGCTGCAAACAGCAGCAAATAGAAGCAGAAATACAGTCCATGTTGTTGCCACTTCTACTCTTGAGAATAGTCAGGCTTCTGGGCACCTAGCAGAGCAAGCTTTTTGTGAGACCCCAGGGAAACTCCAGAAACAAGCTCTAACTTGTCACTACCCTTGCAAAAACCCCAAGCCACCAGCTGAATATGCCTGAAATTCCTTCACAAAGGAACAAGGTGGTTTTGTTTTCCTTCCACAGCTGGGTTTTGATGGTATGTGGCGCCCATTTGCCCCTACTCCCCAGCTGGGTGCTGGGCATGAGGGCTTCCTCAGATCGGAGTCAGGCCTTGGGGCAATGATGAAAGAAATGGCGAGTGCTGGGGGTCTCCTATTTGTCCTCCTTTGGAGTCCCCAAAGAGTCTTTCCTCTCTTAGCAGATTTCCTCTCCATCCTCACTCTTCCTGCTCGGTGCCCAGTGTCCTGCTCACTGCCTCCTGGGTGTGTTTCCTTCTAGGACCTCCCCATTCTCCTTGCCTCATCCAAACTGCCCTGTCCTGTATCCCACACCCTCAGGGCCAGTCTAGTAAGCTGACCACAGCTAAGGAGTAAATCCAGCACCACATTTCTTCTTCAGTTATGATCTTAAGGGAGAGAGATTTTAGTCCAAAGAGTAATTCACAGGAGATAGAAAAGAGAGAGAAGTTTTTGAGCAGTTAGGGCCTTTTAGGGCTCTTGGGTTATTCTCTACATGCTACCCCCACCCCACCCCTGGTCAGACAAGCAGGGTTATATTCCTGACTCTGCAAATCACCCAGCAATGTGATTTGTGGCAGAACTCAGTAGAGTTGGAATCTCATGGTCACTTCTGCTAAGGCTCATCTTAACACTCAGGTTACGCTGCAGAGCAGGCTGTTGATGCTGGGCAAACATTTCGTGTAATGTGACCTTGGAAGACATTACAGAATGGGACTTAGGAACTTGGGCTCCAGCACTAGACTGCCAGGGTTTCAAAGCACTTATGAGCCATGTAACTTTGGGCAAGTTACCTAACCTTTCTGTACCTTGGTTTCCTTCTCTGTAAAATGGGAAAATAATGGCACCTAACTGACAGTGTTGCTGTGAGGATAAAATGAGTTAGCACGTCTGAAGTGTCTATAACGGAGCCTAAGTGCTCATTAAGAGCTAGCTGTTACTGTTAATGAAGGACAAGGGCTTCAGGACACAGATAGACAAGGTTTAAGCCTTGGCTCCATCATCTACTAGTAGTGTGACCTGAAAGCAAGTCACATGTCCTCTGTGTGCCCCAGTTTCCTAATCTGTAAGACAGGGCTAATAATGGCCCACACCTCCCCAAAGGTTGTTGTAAGAATTAAGTGAGAGCATTTCTGAAAAGCAGTTAGCACAGTCCTGAACTGAATACCTAAACAACAGGGAGACTGGTAACGGCAAAGTAGCTAGGCTGATGCTATCTGGTAAACCCAGTATCTCTCCTTGGGGAAGTCAGTGCTGTTCCACTTGCCTAGGTATTCTTTTTGGGACCTCACATGGAAACTCATTTCAAGGATTGGCTCAAAAGCACCAACTAATTCTGTCCTCCCAAAATCCTGGTTGTGGAAATGATCAAAAGGTGACTTACAGAGCACTTGCCTGGAATGGTTTATCACTCTTGGACTGACTGATAAATGGAGAGAAGAGAGCGTGACACATACATCTTTTCATCCCCTCAACTGTACCAAGTAGCTGCCTGGCACGTTGCAGGTGGGTCTGGCCCTTCAGGATCTCTCTGGGATACTGACAACACTTTCCTCTGTGGTTGCCTATTCTGCTATTCATTCAGTGCCATGCTCTAACCCTCATGAAAGCTCTCTTCTTCTTCCTTTTTTTTTTTTAGGAAGATTAGCCCTGAGCTAACTGCTACCAATCCTCCTCTTTTTGCTGAGGAAGACTGGCCCTGAGCTAACATCCGTGCCCATCTTCCTCTACTTTATACGTGGGACGCCTGCCACAGTGTGACGTGCCAAGTGGTGCCATGTCCGCACGTGGGATCCAAACTGGTGAACCCCGGGCCCCCGGAGTGGAACATGCGTACTTAACTGCTGCGCCACCAGGACGGCCCCTAAAGCTCTCTCTTTCTTGATGCCAGCACCTCACCTCCTTCAAACATCTCGAGGCTTTGGTAAGAAGCAACTAGAACCAGAAGTTCCTGCTTTCCTGCAGGCTCCATAACAGCAGCCCAGCCCCCAGTCTGGGGAATCATCAGGGGGTCCCCGAATGGATCGGAGAGCAGATTTCCCATAGCTCTCTTCTCATTGCCTCAAAAAGGGTGATTTTCTCAAAGGGCTGAGAGAGGTGACATCACTACCAATTCTACAGATATTAAAAGGATAATTAAGGGAAGATTATTAACAACTTTATATCAATAAATTTGACAATTTAGATGAAATAGATGAATTCAATGAAAGAAAAAATTACCTGAGCTCACTCAAGAAGAAATAGAGAACTTGATGTCTTCACTGGTGAGTTTTACCAAATATTTAAGGGGGAAAAAAATAATACCAATTCTACACAAACTCTTCCATAAAACTGAAGAGAAGGAAATACTTCCCAACTCACTCTATGAGGCCGACATTACCCTAATACAAAAATCAGACAAAGACATTATTAGAAAAGAAAACAACAGACTGATATTTTTGTGATCATGACACAAAATTTTAAACAAAATTTTAGCACATCAAATACAATATATTAAAAGGACAATACATCATGACAGCCGGGGTTTATCCCAGGAATGCAGAGCTGGTTTAACATTTGAAAACCAATGTAATTCTCCGATATAACAAACTAAAAGAGAAAAAAAAATATGACCATCTCAATAGAGGTAGAAAAAAGCATTTAAAAAACCTTAACATTGATTTCTGATTTAAAAAAAACCTCTCAGCAAATGAGGAATAGAATAAAGATTCCTCAACTTAATAATAGGCATCTGTGGAAAATCTACAGCTAACACCCTACTTAATGGTGAAAGACTGAATGTTTTCTCCCTGAGATCAGGGATAAGACAGGGATGTCTACTCTTGCCACTTGTATTCACTATTGTACTGGAGGTTCCAGCCACTGCAATCAGGTAAGAAAAAGAAAGAAAAGTCATCCAGAATGGAAAGTAAAAAGTCATTATGATCATCTACATGATCGTCTATGTAGAAAATACAATGGAATCTATGAAAAAGCTACCAAAATGCAAAATTTTAAACAAAATTTTAGCAAATTTAAAAATGAAATTGGGGCTGGCCCGGTGGCACAGCAGTTAAGTTCACACGTTCCACTCTGTGGTGATGGTTTCATGTTGCATATATATGACAAAATTCATTAAATTGCACAATTTAAACATACGCAGTTTATTGTATGTCAGTTACCTCAAGAGACTGTAAAAAATTATAAAGGACACAGCTGCTACCTTCAAAGAGCACACAGGATCCTTGGGGAAATATTATTCGTGTAGGAAATGAAAGATGTGCTGAAACTTGAGAGATGAGGAGCACTTGCACAGGTATGGAGAACCGGGGCAGAGGGTAAGGTGGGAAGAAGATACTACTAGTGACATGAACAACATGAAAAACATAGATGATGACAAATGCAAAATGTGTTCAGAGAATTAGACATACAGTAAGTAAGAATTTGTGAATGGCCATTCTGTGGGCACAACTCCAGATAGGATTTTTGAGAGTAAAAAGATGATAAAAGAGCTATAAAGGAAATTTCTGTAGATTTACATAAAGATTAATTTCTGTCTAAGGAGATGTTGAGGTCCACCGGAAGGTCTTCCTTAGCCACCATTTTGTGAGAAGCTTTCTGATAAAAATAAGAAATTGTGGTCTCAAGAAAGGGAGCTTAGCTTCAGTTTTACTGCTAAGATTTGAGAAAAGGAGATAAGGAAACTCTGGGGTGCCATGGAAAGCGCTGTGTATTCAACTCTTCAAAACTCCTGGAAGACAGCAGCCAGTTCCTGATTGAAAATAAAGGTCCAATTCCAAGGGCAAGAACGCAAACCTTCCATCACAGCTGCACTTCACAGCAGGTTCAGCTTATGGATGAAGAACCGTGAGGGGCAGGGGGAGGCTGGCTCTCGCACAGGGGCAGAGGTTCTGCCTTAGAGATGTTAAGAAAATTTATTCCAAAACTTGGAAATAAGGCAAATGGAGAGCAGCATGTCTTTTTAATGTCATATTGAAGCATTGTTTAACCGGTCTCCCTAGGATTACTGAAAGTTCTCTAGGGAAATGTACCTTTGTTTGACTATTTACTATTGATTGAAAGCCCAGACTCTGTGAAGTTTCATATTAACTTGTAGATATTTGTCCAGTAGAGAAACAAATGACTTCTGTCCTGTAGAAAAGATAACCCCATAGGAGATGGTTTTATTGCCCTGTGAGACATTAGCCAGCTTTGTATTTAACCAACAATGTTAATCTAATATTCTTTTATATAAAGGATTACACAAACCCAGTTCCTCAAGTGCTTTTTGAACTAGCTTTCCATACTACTGGTTCTTCAATAATAAGTTGAATAAAATATTTGACATTTTGTGGTAAACACAGAGATGCACCACCCAGACCCCCTTTCAAGGAAGCTCTCGCTGCTCAGCTACCTCCAACTGTCGTAGGGGCCCTCAACTTTGGAGACCCACCTCCCCGAGGTCATGCCCTGCCCAGGCCAGCCCACATCTGGCGACTGGGTGAGACAGAGGTATAAAGCCCGGTCTTTCCTCCCAAAAAGGGTGCTCTGACGGGCAACTCTTGCTCCAGAGCTACCCACTGGGCCGGCCAAGGCTTTGCAGGGCCTGCACCACAGCTCAACTGTCCCTCCACCCAATCCCGCTTCCTCCTGCTTCCCCGCACAGGAATCAATCCCTCATAAGCATCTTATATCTCAAACTCCATCTCAGCAACTGCTTCTGGAGAACCACTTTGTGAGATAATACTCAGAGTGGTTTGGGAAAGTAGGAGATAAGATGGGCATTTAGAGCTTGATCATTCGCCATCTGCTGGCAATGAGGGTCCCATCCCTGGCGGCAGGTGGAGCACAGACAGTCTCTGGTGCAAGATGGTGGTCCGATTGTTAAAGCTCTCACTGATGGTGAGTCAGAAGGGTATACAGGTGGAAAAGAATGCACTGCTGGACAAGATTTAGCAGGCATTTGAGACATAAGGGGGAAATAGTAGACATAAGGATACAAGGATAAAAGGATTGGATGCTATTGCTAAGTATCACTGATGCTCTACAAAAAGATAATGCAGTCAGACAACTGAACTATAACAAACAAAAGAAAGCCTGGTGTGAGAGCCAGAGGGCCTCCTTGACCGCGTTCAAAATCCCAGATCACAATGGGCAGTTCTAGATGTATGACTGCTTGGTGTTCCGTGGTCAAGTATTCTGTGTCTGCCAGAGCCCAGCAACATATCAGGACCTTTTATTTTACTTTTGATAGAAGGAACAATGTGTCATTTTTATTTACAAGATTCTAAAATCTCTCTCTTTTTTTCACTATCTTAACCATTTAAGTGTACAGCTCAGTAGTGTTAATATAAGTATATTAACATTGTAGTGCAACAGACCTCCAGAACTTTTTCATCTTACAAAACTGAAACTCTATACCTGTTAAACAACAAGTCCTCATCCCCCTCCCCCCAACCCCTGGCTATCACCATCCCACTTTCTATCTCTATGAATGTGACTCCTCTAGAAACTTCATATAAGTGGAATCATGCAGTATTCGTCTTCTTGTGGCTGGCTTACTTCCACTTAGCATAATGTCCTCAAGGTTCATCCATGTTGTAGCATGTGTCAGGATTTGCCAGGACCTATTGTTTTTTTCCCCAAAGCCCCAGTGCATGGTTGTCTATCCTAGTTGTAAGTCCTTCTAGTTCTTCTATATGAGCCTCTGCCACAGCATGGCAACTGACAGACCAGTGGTGTGGTTCTGAGACTGGGAAACGAACCCAGGCCACCAAAGCAGTGGAAGTGCCAAACTTTAACCACTAGGCCATCAGGGCTGGCTCAAGACCTATTTTTTTTTAATGTATAATTCTCCTCTGTAGACGTCATGGACTTGCTCCAGAACCCCAGGAGTCTGAGTTGGGATTGTCCCACTGGGGCTTGCTGCAAATACTCCACCATTTTTTCCCACCACTAATATTTCCAACATCCTAGTGTCTGCTGGGTCATAGACCAAGCACCAGAGCTGCTTGAACTACGTCCTGAACCTGCCACAGGGCCCTTTCCTGCTCTGAGTTCCATTCAGATCTGGTAATCTTCTATGTCACCTGGAATCTGAAGAGTTCCACCAGGCATTGTCCTTCCTCCATAGTGAGAGATGCAAGATACAATAATTCATCTTCCCCTTTGGAAGGCACCTTCTGGCACTGAGCTCCGGATCACTGAACTTCTAACATTTTTAGGCAAGTGACAGTTTCCTGAATTTTCACAATGCTCATCTCTCACCCTCTGAAGCGCATGTGTCTTAACGAGTCCTCCAGCATGCTGGCTACCTCAACGGTAATTGACGTAATGAATCAATGTGATGCTCTCTGAGGTGTCCAGTCAGTCCTGATTATCTTGTACTAATTATGACAAAAGGCAGGAGAGTTTAAAAAAAAAGCTTTGGGGCAAAACTGTAAATTAATATTATTGTCTGTTCTGTATGACTGTAAACTGTTTTTGATCTTATTATCTGATAGGGATAGAAGAGAACGTATTCAACAAAATTGAGGGCCACATACCATGTACCTGAGGCCATATTAATCTTC
Organism: Equus quagga; assembly: GCF_021613505.1. Classification (NCBI taxonomy): domain Eukaryota; kingdom Metazoa; phylum Chordata; class Mammalia; order Perissodactyla; family Equidae; genus Equus; species Equus quagga. The sequence goes on from NC_060276.1 coordinate 83,060,485, forward strand.
TCTAGCAATGAGACTATATCTGGCTGCCACTGGGACTGCTGCTATTTGTTGGAGCTTATGGCAGTCCACTGCCAACCTTCAGAATCCAGCCAGTTTCTGCAGGAGCCAGACTGGCAAATTAGATGGAGATACGACAGGGATCACCATTCCTGCATCCTTTACGTCCTTAAAGGTGGCACTAATCTCGGCCATACTCCCAGAATGCAGTGTTGCTTTTGATGTATTATCTTTGCTGAGTGAAGGGTAGTGTTAGGGGTTGAATTGTGTCCACCTAAAATTCATATGTTGAAGTCCTAACCCCCAGTACCTCAGAATGTGACCTTATGTGGCAATAGGGTTCTTTCAGATGTAATTAGTCAAGATGTGGTCATAGTGGAGTAGAGTGGGTCCTTAATCCAAAACGACTGGTGTCCTTATGAAAAGGGGAAATTTGACACACAAGACAGACACACACACAAACACAGGAAGAAAGCCACGTGAAGATAAAGGCAGGCGTGGGGTGATACGGCCGAAGCCAAGGAACGCCAAGGTTGCCAGCAGTCGCCAGAATCTAGGAAGAGGCACAAACAGGTTCTCTCTCACAGCCTCAGAAGGAACCTACCATGCTGACATCTTGATTTTGTACTCCTAGCCTCCAAAACTGTGGGACAATAAATTTCTGTTATGTGAGCCACCCAGTTTGTGGTACTTTGTTACAGCAGCCCCAGGAAACAAATACAGGTATTTCCAGAGGTTTCCACTTAGCCTTCTCCACTATCATAGCTCTTACCCTAGAGGCGAAGGAGCCAATGTAGAAGTTGTGCCAACTACCCATAATGTCAATCCCAATTATACATTCAAAGACTGGTAAAATGACCACTGGTTGGGACTGTGGACTCAGTGCCCAACTATACAGCAGACAGGCTCACCGTCAGCTGGACTTGGGCCAGGACTCCATTTATTACCTGGTCCTTGTACACCCCCACTCTAATAGTGGGGCCACGATGACACTTCAAGTCTCCAGATATCAATGTCAACTCAGACTGTGTGAGTGTGCAACAGTCCTTAAAAAGTCTGGATATTTTCCTCCGCCAGTGCAATCGTCCAAGACCAGCTACAATGGCGGGGGCTCTAGTTCATCCCACTAATCTCCCTCTTCTAAGTCGCCCTTCAGGAACAGAAACCCACCAGAATTCTGGAGAAGCAGCTCCTCCATCATATATGGAGAAGTGGATCGTGTGGCACAAGGGGTAGGCTGTGCAGACACAAACATGTACCACCCAAGCCCCCTTCAAGCTCCTTCAGGGTCTGCCTCAGCTTCAGAGAGTCACCTGGCCTAAGGTTACAGCCTGCCCAGGACATCCCACAAGCAGTGACTGAGCAAGGTAGGGGGGATAAAGGTGGGGCCAGCTTGGCCCAACACAAGGCACTCTGACAGGCAATATCTACTGCAATGGATTGAATGTCTGTGTCCCCCCAAAATTCATATATTGAAACCCTAATCCCAATGTGATGGTTTTTAGAGGCGGGCTGTGGGAGGTGAACAGGTCATGAGAGTGGAGCCCTCATGAGTGGGATTAGTGGTCTTATAAAAGAGCCCAAAGACCTAGCTCACTCTCTTTCTGCCATGGGAGGACACAATGAGAAGACAGCAGTCTGCAACCCAGAAGAGGGCTCTCACCAGACTCTGACCATGCTGACACCCTGATTTTGGACTTCCAGCCTCCAGCACTGCAGATGTTTGTCCTTAATAAACGTCTTGCCCCTACTGTCTCTGTAGAATACAACATGCAACACACGTATTGGTTCTATATTTGTATCAGAGTCATGTTTTTAACTTTTTGAAAATTGTACCTTAACAGATTTCACAGGCAGTATAGGAATTTACAAGTGCAAGCCCCTGGACAGGACACAGAATCAGTTCTTTACTAAGAGCTGTGTGAAGTCAATTGATGTCTTTACTATTATCTCAAGCAAAATTTATTTTCTGGGTTCCTTTCCTTGGGAACATGTGGAGTCATGCGTAGAGAGGGAGCTACACCGAAGAATGTAAAGGGAAGAGAAACAACTTCGGTAACACTGTGCCAACGCAAATAATCAATAACCAATCTATAGATTAGAAAGATAGAGTGATAGCTATTGAGCCAATGCTGAGGACTAGCCCAGAAGTGTTATCTTCCCCAGGGAAGAAAGCACTCCGGAGAAGCAAGGTTCACAGCGTGGTTATATACCATTTCAGAACAAAGAACATACATCAAGCATGACAGGGATACAATTCTTTCCCCAAAGTCACAAGGAGATGTTTTGCTGCAGTTTAGCACGGACACGGCAGGTCAACTTGACCTTGGTTCTCTGGGAAGAAAAGCTTATCTTCAAAGAAGTGCTGGTATTGGCGTCAGAGAAAGGGGGACATTACACCCCTATCTTTAAAGAGTGCCTTCTTTGCTTTGGGAAAAGTTGGAAGCAGATGTACAATGCGTGTTTGGCAGGCTGTAAGTCAGGCTGCTCTGGGAAAAACAAGCTTTAGGTCCAATCAGGGTTAAAGCAGAAGGGCTTCCCCATATACCTCAATATGTGTAAACATTATTATTATTATTATTATTATTATTATTATTATCATCATCATCAATTGTAAAATATGTTGTGTTCCTTCAGGGCTTTCCCTCCTCCCTTTTGGCACCCCCCCTGCACCTTCCTCCTTCTCCTCCATTAAGCACGTGAATTCTCACTGTGACCTGGATCCCCAGAAAACCTCCAGGACCTTTTCCCCCATCAAACTCCCCTGCCCACTAAAAGTAATCCATTCTTCATTATCCCTATGGGTCACATCCCCTTAGACATGTGCTAAGAAAGGGACTCATTAATCTGATCAACCAGGCTATTTATAGCTCCTAGTAGCAATGAAAACAGTCCTGTTCCTATGCTTTTTCCAGAAGAGGAGTATATTGTGGGGATTTTAGAGCCATATTAGGGCCAGTAGGACAGACAGTCGTAAGTAGAGGCAGCCACAAGTTGTGACTTCTCAGCAGCCACTTCGATATGGAAAGACAGAGATCAGAGTGGGATTCTAAGAAGGGGTTAATGACAAGCACCATTCTGGGTTATGGCCCTCAGCAGCTAGAGTCACCTGGGCTACTCCAGAGGCTGGAGGAATGGTGAAGGCACCTGGGAGGAGAGTGAGACTGCTCCAGCCACCTTGTTACTGAGTTCCGACTCTTGTATTTCTAGGCAATTCCAGACAAGCAATTGATATAAACAGACTATTTGTCCAGTCTGGCCTTGTCTTGGAGAAATTGGCTTCAGATAAATAACACCATCCTCATTAAAACAAACAGAAATCTTGACAAAAAGAAAATAAAATTGAATCCTGAAGGCTGTGCACGTGGAGCCCTTTCTCTGTGTGATGACCAATATTGACCCGGCCAGAGAACGTTATCTGGGAGAATACTTGTCTCTGTGGGTTATCAATTTGATCAAGAGTTATGTTCCTTGTGTATGTTGGTATTCACTTTTAGGGCTTGCCTTTTCCTCCCATACTCCCACATTTATTTTTGGACTGTGTAGCTTTCCCCACTTTCCTGTGCATCACAAGAGGAAATAGTGGAAATACATGCTGCAAATGCAAGTGTTTGTTGTTGCCTTTAGATAAAGATTTCTGTTGTGTTTTAAAACTAGGTTGCAGCACAGATTCCAGATAAACCTGGTTCCAGGTCCTTAACGTACTTCTGGAATTAACAAAAAGAAACCCGCATGGGAAAATATTTAATCTCAAAAGCACCAACTGCTGGGTTCTCTAAGGAGCCCTGTTCTATGTTCCTGGAATCAGGGGTCCTCCACCAGGGCAGGACTTCTGCTTAATAAAGTAGTCTCTAAATCTCAAATCTGAAGATGCAGTTTTAGCAATGGAGGGAATTAATAAATGAATGAATGCACTGCAAGGAGGCAGAGGCGCCTGCTGGGCTTGTGACTGAGTTTAGAGTTGAACGGCGAACATGAAACTAGAGTTGCTCACACAAGGTCAAACCACATCAACGCTGGGCTACGAGGCAGAGCATGACTACGAGCCAGCGATCTCTGTGAAGTCGGCACAGGTCATCTTCAGCCCCTTTGAGGAGTGAACGGACTGAGGTACGGCGACGGAATTGGCACCAGCCTCCATCCCTAAAGCCCCGCCCGCACAGCCCGCAACTCTGGCCAAGCAATCTTTGCTCCTGCGCCAAGCCAGCGGCCAATTAGAGCTCAGCGCGCGCCTAGGGGCGGGGCTAATGGCCCCTCGGCGCACAGGAAAAGCTTGAAATCGGTGAAAGCTCTCATTGACCAATCGGATCCCAAAACGAGCCTTGACGCCCGCCCCCTTCTCCTTGGATCCAATCGCTTGCCCCCGCGCAAGCCACCGATTCAAAATCAAAGAACCAAGAAGGGCGGAGCCCGAGAAGCTGAGGCTGAAGCCGGGGGGGAGGTGGAGGCCTCAGTCCAAAAGTGCATACCTGCCTGGGACTCAGATAGGAACCGGGAGGATGAGTGGGGGCTGCAGGCAGTCAAAGTAGTGCCATTCCTGCCTCCATCAGGGGCTTCTGCTGGAACTCCCTGCACAGAGGTGGTAGCGGCCCTTAGTGTCCCCTCCAACTCACAGAGTGGTTTGTTCCAAAATAGACGCTTCCTACCCAGTGGTACCTCCCAGAGCCGACTGTTCCATCTGTGCCTCCCACAGTGGTCTAAGCTGGGAGGACAGTTTTATTCTCGACTCTTCATCCCTACGTCCCGTAGGCCCCCTAGTGGTGTGGTCAAGGAGACTTGCCCGGTGAGCCGTCCCTTATCAGCCTCCTCCCATTCCCTCGACACTTCCATCTCTGTCTCCCGCCACTCCACACCCACGTCCCCGAATGGACCTTCCGAGGCCCTGACCCTGAAGATCTTGCAGAGGGCAAAGGGCAAGGAGTCCATCCACCTGCCTCAAAGCTCCTGCCTGAGGAGTGGGTTGAGGATGTCCATATTTGGACAGCAATGTGGCAGCATCTATCAAAATAAAAACTGGGAACATCCTCTACTGGAATGTCAGCTCCACCACAGCAGGAACTTGTGGCTTTCTAGTTCCCTGATGTCTCCCCAACGCCTAGAGCAGTGTCTGGCATAAAGTAGGCACTCATTAGGTGTTTGTTGACTGACTGACTCCTTTGACTCAGCAATTCCACTTCTCAGATTGTGTGCTAAAGAAACACTCACACATGTGCACATAGCTGTGTGCACAAGGATGTACCAGCAAACTACAGGGCGGGGGTGGAGGGGAAGGACTCTAAATGACCGTTTATAGCTAGTGACTTGCAGAGTATGATTGGGGTTCATGTTATACCAGAGAGCACCTGCTGGATATGATACGAAATGAATGGGACCTGTGTGTACCTGCAGGGCTGAGGGGGCGTGCCTTGCACAGGACACGATGTTAACAGAGAAAAGCAGGTGGAACATGTGTGCGGGCGGAGGAAAGTGTCCGACCCCAAGGGGCTCGCGCCTGATCCCTGGGGGAGGAGAGGGAGCTGGGCTCTGTTTACCTTGGGGCTGGCTCCTCGGCGCTCCCTCCCAGGGCTCTCTCTGATGACTGGGCTGGGGGAGGACTGGCTCCCGAGCCGGCAGGCAGCGGATGAACCATTCCTTTCAGCTTCGTCCATTCACTCACAAATGCAATGCGCTGACATTTACCTTTGTGATTTGCATGAAGATGCAATGAGAAGCTTATCCAGACCACCAATGAGAGGACAGGAATCCCCAGTCCTAACAGTCTGGAGGGAGCCAGGCTTCCTGGGGTGGCCTGTGTGACGCCCTGACACCCAGTTGGGCCCTTGCATGGCAGGGAAAGGGGCTTCCATGTCAGTTTGGGAAGGAACCCCCGGGAGCCATAGGGAAATCTTACGACGTGGGGCCACATTAACAGAGTGCTATCCAGAATAGAGGAGGGGACAGGCCCCCTGCTAAGGGATGAGGCCTTAGCCCTTGGACCACACTTCAAGAAAGATGTGACGAAATAAGCACGATAAACTTTGAAGGGCGGTGTTCTTATCATTTCCGCTTCACCATTATGTCTATTTCACCCGTGTCCCTTCTTGAGCTTCCATGAACTTACTAATTCAATGCTTTAAAATGTTTTCTGTAGCAAGCACTTATTGAACATTTATTATATGTCAGGACCTGTTCTAAATTCTTTACAAATGTTAACTCATGTAATATTCCTCACAACAACCTAATGAGGTAGGTAATGTTGTTTTCTCCGTTTTACAAGTGAGGCACCTGGGAAACAGAGAGGTTTAGTAACCTGCCAGAGGTCACACAGCTGGGGAATCGTGGAGCCAGGATTTGAACCAAGGCTATCTGGATCCAGAGTTCTATCCTCAGAACCACATACTGCAGTGCCTTTTCTTTTTCTTTCTGTGGTGTTTGTGTGTGTGTGTCGGCCTCCCTCACCAGACTGTGCCACCTGAGGGTTTCGGTGGTGCCTGTGTAACTACCAGGTTTCCAGCAGTCAGGATGTACCTGACATAGCGTGGGCAACCCTGAGCAGATGCTTATTTAGTGGATTAACCTTGCCCCTTCCATCCTGGAGCGGGTTTCCGGAGTGCCCTCAGGGTGGGCACTAAGGGGTGTGAGTTTCTTTGCCTCTGACCCCAGGGAGACCCTTCTGGGCAGCTGGGAGAAGCTGAGGGGCCAAGACTCCATTCAGACTAGTAGTATTGAATCACTTTTGTTCTTAAATATTTTGAAAAGATTATATCACTACACAAAATTAGAAACAATATATTCCCACAGAAGGTAACTGTAAAAATAAACAATGAAAAATACCATATTTTATCAATTCTAAAATGCCCTTTTTTTACGTTTCAATGTATCAGAAATCAAAAATGCATCTTTTATTTTAATTGAGGTCATAATATATTATAACACTGTGAAATTCCAGTTGTACATTATTGTTAGTCAGTCACCAAACAAATATGCCCCTTTACCCCTTATGCCCACCCCCAACCCCATTCCTCTCTGGTAATCACTAATCTATTCTCTTTGTCCTGTCCGTGTGTTTGTTTATCTTCCACATATGAGTAAAATCATACAGTGTTTGTCTTTGTCTTTCTGGCTTATTTCACTTAACATAATACCCTCAAGATCTATCAATGTTGTTGCAAATGGGATGATTTTGTCTTTTTGTGGCGGAGTAGTATTCCACTATATATACATACACACCACATCTTCTTTATCCATTCATCAGTCAATGGGCACTTGGGTTGCTTCCATGTCTTGGCTATGGTGAATAACGCTGCAATGAACATATGGGTGCATAAGTCTCTTTGAATTGTTGATGTCAACTTCTTTGGATAAATACCCAGTAGTGGGATAGCTGGGTTGTATGGTATTTCTAATTTTTTGAGAAATCTCCATACTGTTTTCCATGTGGCCACACCAATTTGCATTCCTACCAGCAGTGTATGAGGGTTCCCTTTTCTCCACATCCTCTCCAACATTGGTTACTTTTTGTCTTAGTGATTATAGCCATTCAAACAGATGTAAGGTGATATCTCATTGTAGTTTTGATTTGCATTTCCCTAAAGATTAGTGATGTTGAACATCTTTTCATGTGCCTGTTGGCCATCTGTATATCTTCTTTGGAAAAATTCCTGTTCATATCCTCTGCTCATTTTTTGATCAGGTTGTTTGGTTTTTTTTGTTGTTGAGTTGTGCGCATTCTTTATATATTTTGGAGATTAACCCCTTGTCAGATACATGATTTGCAAATATTTTCTCCCAGTTGGTGGGTTGTCTTTTTGTTTTGATCCTGGTTTCCTTTGCCTTGCAGAAGCTCTTTAGTCTGATGAAGTCCCATTTGTTTATTTTTTCTTTTATTTCCCTTGTCTGAGTAGATATGGTATTCGAAAAGATGCTACTAAGACTGAAGTCAAAGAGTGTGCTGCCTGTATTTTCTTCTAGGAGTTTTATGGTTTCACGTCTTACCTTCAAGTCTTTAATCCATTTTGAGTTGATTTTTGTGCATGGTGTAAGATAATGGTCTACTTTCATTCTTTTGCATGTGGCTGTCCAGTTTTCCCAAGATCGTTTATTGAAGAGACTTTCCTTTCTCCATTGTATGTTCTTGGCTCCTGTTGAAGATTAGCTGTCCATAGATGTGTGGTTTATTTCTGGGCTTTCAATTCTGTTCCATTGATCTGTGTGCCTGTTTTTGTATCAGTACCATACTGTTTTGATTACTATAGCTTTGTAGTATATTTGGAAGTCAGGGATTGTGATTTTCAGGATTCCTTTAGCTATTCGGGATCTTTTGTTGCTCCATATGGATTTTAGGATTCTTTGTTCTATTTCTGTGAAGAATGTCATTGGGATTCTGATTGGGATTGCATTGAATCTGTAGATTGCTTTGGGTAGTATGGGCATTTTAACTATGTTTATTCTTCCAATCCGTGTGCATGGACTATCTTTCCATTTCTTTATGTCATCCTCGATTTCTTTCAATAATGTCTTATAGTTTTCAACGTATAGGTCTTTCACCTCCTTAATTAAATTTATTCCTAGATATTTTATTCTTTTCGTTGCAGTTGTAAATGGGATTGTATTCTTGACTTCTCCTTCTGTTAGCTTGTTATTAGAATATAGAATTGCAACTGATTTTTGTAAGTTGATTTTGTACCCTGCAACTTTACTGTAGTTGTCGATTATTTCTAATAGTTTTCTGGTGGATTCTTTAGGGTTTTCTATATATAGAGAATCATGTCATCTGCAAGCAGTGAGAGTTTCACTTCTTCCTTGCCATTAGGATCCCTTTTATTTCTTTTTCTTGCCTAATTGCTCTGGCCAAAACCTCCAGTACTATGTTGAATACCAGTGGTGAGGGTGGGCACCATTGTCTTGTTCCTGTTCTCAGAGGGTTGGCTTTTAGTTTTTCACCATTAAGTATGACGTTGGCTGTGGGTTTGTCATACTTTCTACTTTCTTTCTATACCCATTTTATTGAGAGTTTTTATCATAAATGAATGTTGGATCTTGTCAAATGCTTTCTCTACATCTATTGAGGTGATCATGTGATTTTTATTCTTCATTTTGTTAACGTGGTGTATCACATTGACTGATTTGCAGATGTTGAACCATTCCTGCATTGCTGGGATAAATCTCACTTGATCGTGGTATATGATCCTCTTAATGTATTGCTGTATTAGGCTTGCCAATATTTTGTTGAGGATTATTGCATCTATGTTCATCAGTAACATTGGCCTGTAATTTTCCATCTCTGTGTTGTCCTTCTCTGGCTTTGGCATTAGGGTGATACTGGTCTTGTGGAATGAGTTAGAAAGTGTTCTATCTTCTTCAATTTTTTGGAATAGTTTGAGAAGGATAGATATTAAGTCTTCTTTGAATGTTTGGTAGAATTCTCCAGAGAGGCCATGTGGTCCTGGACTTTTGTTTTTTGGGAGATTTTTGATTACTGTTCCAATCTCTTTACTTGTGATTAGTCTGTTCAGATTCTCTATTTCTTCTTGATTCAGTTTTGGGAGCTCTTAGTTTCATTTATCCTTTCTACTGTTTTTTTTATTGTTTCAATTTCATTTATTTCTGCTCTAATTTTTATTATTTCCCTCCTTCTGCTGACTTTGGGCTTTGTTTGTTCTTCTTTTTCTAGTTCTGTTAGGTGTAGTTTAAGATTACTTATTTGAGATTTTTCTTGTTTCTTAAGGTGAGCCTGTATTACTATGAATTTCTCTCTTAGGACCACTTTTGCTACCTCCCATATGAGTTGGTATGGTGTATTTTCATTTTCATTTGTCTCCAGATATTGTTTGATTCCTCCTTTAATTTCTTCAATGATCCATTGGTTTTTTGGTAGCATGTTGTTTAGTCTCCACATATTTGTCACTTTCCCAGCTTTTTTCTTGCAGTTGATTTCTAGTTTCATAGCATTGTGGTTGGAAAAGATGCTTGATACGATTTCAATCTTCTTAAATTTATTGAGGCTTGCCTTGTTTCCCAACATATGTCTACCTTTGAGAATATTCCATGTGCACTTGAGAAGAATGTGTGTTCTGCTGATTTTGGATGGGGTGCTCTCTATATATATCTATGAAGTCCATCTGGTCTAGTTTTTCGTTTAATTCCACTATTTCCTTGTTGACTTTCTGTCTGGATGATCTATCCATTGATGTAAGTGGGGTAATGGGATCCCCTACTATTATTGTGTTGCTGTTAATTTCTCCTTTTGGGTCTGTTAATAGTTGCTTTATGTACTTTGGTGCTCCTGTGTTAGGTGCATATATATTTATGTGTTATGTCCTCTTGGTGGAGTGTCCCTTTTATCATTATATACTGCCCCTCTCTGTCTCTCATTGCCTTTTTTATCTTTAAGTCTACTTTCTCTGATAGAAGTACGGCAACACCTGCTTTCTTTTGCTTGCCATTAGCCTGGAGTATCATCTTCCATCACTTCACTCTGAGCCTGTGTTTGTCTTTAGAGTGGAGATGTGTTTGCTGGAGGCAGCATATTGTTGGGTTTTGTTTTTTAATCCATCCATCCACTCTGTGTCTTTTGATTGGAGAATTCAATCTGTTTACATTTAGAGTGATTATTGATATATGAGGGCATAATGCTGCCATTTTATCTCTTATTTCCCAGTTGTTTCTGTATTTCCCTTGTTTCTCGTCCTGTGTATTTCCAAGGGCCATTTCAGTTTGGTGATTTTCTATGATGGTTTTCTCAGTTTTCTCTTAATTTATCATTTGTATCTCTGTTCTGATTTTGTGTTTAGTGGTTACTGTGAGGTTTGTATAAAAGATCTCGTAGATGAGATAGTCCATTTTCTCATAGCCTCTTATCTCCTTAGCCTAAGCAAGTTCCATCCCTTTCCTCTTCCTCATCTAGATTATTGTTGTCACAACTTATTCCATTTTGTGTTGTGAGTTTGTGGTTAAAATGAAGTGATTATAGTTATTTTTTATGCTTTCTTTCCTTTTATCTTTGATGTTATAATTTTTTGCTAACCTGTTCTGATAGAGAGAGGCAATTTTCTGATTTTGTCTATTTATCTGCGTGCTCAAGGCCTTGTAAGTCCTTTCTGTTTTTTTCAGGTATGAAGGCCTTCTTGATCATTTCTTGTGTGTTGGGGGGAGGGTCTTGTGGCAATGAACTCCCTCAGCTTTTGTTTATCTGGGAAAGTTTTTGTTTCTCCATTGTATCTGAAGGATAGTTTCACTGGATAGAATATTCATGGCTGAAAGTTTTTGTCTTTCAGAATTTTGGACATATAATTCCTCCCTCTCTTAGCCTGCAAATTTTCTGCTGAGAAATCTGCTGAAAGCCTGATAGGAGTTCCTTTGTAGGTTATTTTCTTCTGCCTTGCTGCCCTTAATATTTTTTCTCTGTCATTGACTCTTGCCAGTTTTACTAATGTATGCCTTGGAGAAGGTCTTTTTACACTGAAGTAATTAGGAGTTTTATTAGCTTAATTTACATGTAATTCGAGGTCCATCCCCAGGTTTAGGAAGTTCTCAGCTCTTATATCTTTGAACAAGCTCTCTGCTCTTGTCTCCCTCACTTCTTCCTCTGGAGTACCTATAATCCTTATGTTGCATTTCCTAATTGAGTCAGATATTTCTTGGAGAATTTCTTCATTTCTTTCTAGTCTTTAGTTCTCTCTCCTCCACCTGAAGCATTTCTGTATTTCTGTCCTCTAAATTACAAATACTGTCCTCTATATTGTCAGCTCTGTTTTTTAAGGATTCTAGATTTTTTTTTTTATCTCATTAATTGTGGTCTTCATCTCCAACATTTCTGTTTGGTTTTTCTTTTTCTTTTTTTAGAGTTCAATCTGTCTTTTGAAGGATTCCCTCTGTCCATTAATTTTATTCCTGAGTTCATTGAACTGTCTTTCTGAGTTTTCTTGTAACTCATTGAGTTTCTTTATAACTATTTTGAAGTCTCTGTCATTTAGATTGTAAATTTCTGTGACTTCAGGAGTGGTTTCTGGGTACTTGTCATTTTCCTTCTGGTCTGGAGTGTTGATGTAGTTCTTCATACTGTTTTATGGGGTGGACCTTTGCCAGTGCATAGTGGTAGTATCTGGTCAGAGATTCCACCTGACACCACTGGGGAAGCAGGAGCTATGTTTTCTGAGCCCACTATGACTCTTGGCAGTTGTGCCCATCCGGTGGAAGTTGTGCCAATAGGGCTTTCGACATCTGGCCACTGTTACTTCACACACACAGGCACAGGCAATCTGGCAGAGATTCCCTGCCCTGGGCAACTGGCCGAGCTGGCACACCAGGTGGGATGGGGGAATAGGGGGCACTTTCTTTCCTGCCCAAGCTCCCACTCTGCAGTCACTGGCAGCCCACCTGGCCTGCTCAGCTTGGTGGGGGAGCCCCCTTGGTGGTTTAGCCACCTGTGTGTGGTGTGTTCCCATGGGCTGGGAAGCAATTCTGGGAGCAAAAACGATCCTGTGGAGGGCTACCTTCTCCCCTCTCTCCTTTCAGAGTCATGTGACAGCCACTGTGTGAGGTCCCACACCCTAGATAACTACTGCTGGAGAAGGGGGGAGAAGATCCACTTGCCTCCTTCCACTGCCTCCCAGGGAGTCCAACACCCCCACCTTCAGACATATGGGTGTGTGGATCTCTCAGGTGTCTATTGTGTTGTGTGGACGTCCTCTGTTGGTTAATGAATATCCTTTTCACTGTATCTTAGGGGGGAGAACCTAAGGGAACAGCTCATTCCACCATGATGCTGACATCACTCCAGGAATGCATTTTACAATCACTGAGATGAGAGGGTAGCAGGTCATAGTTTAATTAGCAGCATCTTTTCTTTCTTCAGGGTTACCTAAAATAATAGTGTGACACACAATCTATAGCATCTCAGATTTGATGAGATATGGTAAAAATGTTATGAAATTTCAAATTTTAAATTTAAAGAGTAACTTTGTTTTAGGTAATCCTAGATCTATCTGATTTGAGGTATCCTAACCACTTCTTTATTTTCCAGCTTTGTTGAGATATAATTAGTATATAACATTGTATATGTTTATTGTATATGTTTAAAGTGTACAACATAATGATTTGATATATGCATGTTATTGTTAAATGACTACCACAATAGGTTTAGTTAACATCCATCATCTCACATAGTTACAATGTTTTTCTTGTGATGAGAACTTTTAAGATCTACTCTCTTAGTGACTTTCGAATACACAATACAGTATTGTTAACTATAGTCACCATGTTGCTCATTACATCTCCATGACTTATTTATTTTATAATTGGAAGTTTGTGCCTTTTGACCCCCTTCACTCATCCCCCAGCCCCCAAACTCCACCTCCGTTTTAGTTGGAAATCTTCTCCCTGATATAAAGAAGCAAATTGAAGATAATGTAGTTGGATGGTTTTTAGGAACACCCCCTGCTTCCAGCAGCCACCAATCTGTTCTCTGTTTCTATGAGTTTGTTTTTTGAGATTCCACATATAAGTGAGATCATACAGTATTTGTCTTTCTCTGTCTGACTTATTTCACTTAGTATAATGCCCTCTAGGTCCATTCATGTTGTTGCAAATGGCAGGATTTCCTTCTTTTTTGTGGCTTATCCCAAGCACTTCTTAAGTGCCATCTCACTTAATCCTCACTAGGCCCCTTGGAAGAAAACCCTGTTAGCCCTGTCACCAATGAGGACACTCAGGCCCAGAGAAGGCAGGTAATTGCCTATATCCCTGTGACATAGACCAATCTGTGCAACTATGTGCCTTACCCAGGGCCTAAATAAATATCTCTTCCCCTAGGTGCCTTGGCTGAGAGGGCAAACCCAGTCACATAGCTCCTGACAAAGTTCTGTGATCCAAGGCCTAAGCAATAAAAAGAGATTTCCAAATACTTTTAATGAGGAGACTCAAGACTAAACAGACTGGACATTAGGGATTTATCTATTTCTATAAGAAAAAAAAAAATCTTTTCTCCTTTCTTCATTGCCTGTATTTTCTGTCTTCCCTTTGAGTGCCTCCTCACCTAAATTTCTGAATCAAAGACAGTCATCAAGTGTCTTGGAGAGAATAACAGAAATCAGCCAGTTTTCCCTGGTTTCAGCTTGCCATGAATTCAGATTAGCTCAGTGAAAACATTCCAATTAAAGTTGAGACAACTTAAGAATTCCTGCTCCCCATAGGCTGTCTTTTGTCCTTTTCAAAAACATTTAAGTTATTATTGTCATGTTGGGGGGATGTCAAGACTTGTAAGTCTATGGGCAACATACAACTCCAGTGCTCCGTAAACCCTTCCACTGGGGAGGGAAAGAATGAGTTTCCAATATTTTGTAAGAAGTTGTCATAATATTGTATCAGAACTCAACAAGGAGAGTTGATTGGTTAAGCTGTATGTTTATATTCCAGGCATCCATTAAGAAAAAGTACAAAAGTGGATTTTTTTTTTTGCTTTTTATCTTTTAAAAGTTGTTATTGAAGTGAAAGAAAAGTAGACTTCTAAAAATCTCTCAGAAATTTCTCTTTAAAATCAGGTAGTTAATAAAAAGCATTCAATGGAAGACCTGAAAAAGCAAGTTGAGCAAATCTTCCAGAAAGTTGAATAAATAGACAAAAGTAGTGAAACAATTTAAAAGATTAAAGTCTTAATAAAGGTGGTCTAGGATCAGATTAAGAAAATTTCCAGATACTGAGAACAGAAAAAAAGGAGAGAAAATTATCAAAGAAATAATGCAAGGATGCTCCTAAAAAATGAAGGGCATGAGTATCCAGCACAAATGAATAAAGACATAGACATAGGTATATTATTGTAAAATTTCAGAATACCAAAAAAGTAAATAAATAAAAATAAATAATAAATCCTAAAAAGAAAAAAGAAGACAAACCATCCAATAAAACATGTACAAGAAATTTGATCAGAGAAGAATATATATGGATGAAATTTAGCACATGAGAATATGCTCAACATGTTGAAATGCAAAGTAAAACCTCAAGGAGACATCAGTATGCACCTATCAGAATGGCTGCAATTAAAGAGACTGGCCACCCCAAGTGTTGGTGAGGATGTGGAGCAACTGGAACCCTCACACACTGCTGGTAGGGATGTAAAATTGTATAGCCACTTTGAAAGATATTTTGGCAGTTTGGCAATAAAGCTGCAAAAAAAGAAAACTCCAGATTAATTAAAGAAAAATAACTTATGAGACAAGCAGAGCAAGAGAAAGTATTTATGGTGAACTTGAATTAAGGCATAAGACAATAATAAAAGCAAAAACATGGTTGTAATGAGAAGTACACAGGGGTTCTAAGGGTCCTGGGTTGAAAACTAGCCACACCATTGAAAACTAGCCACACCAAGGACTAGTGATTTGACCTTGAATAAGATACTTCTCTTATCCTCAATTACTTCATCTATAAAATGAGGATAATTGAGCAGTGAGCTTTTTTAATGAAAGAGGAATAATAATAGAGGGATTGAAATGTATTTATAATGAAGCAGCATCTAGAACATACAACTTCCCCTGGGGGAATCCTTTCCTGACCACCTGGGCTACAGGCTCTCCTCTGTGTTCCGAGTGTCCCCTGGCTCTCCACTGCCATGGCTCTCATCACACCTGTTCTGTCACTATCTTCTGGATGGTTCTCTGCTCATTAACACTGAGCTCTTTGAGAACTTATATCCCGCATGAATCATTCCTGTGTCCTCAGAGCCTGCCTAGCACAGAGCAAGGAGACTGATTCTCAGCAGGTGCTTAGACAAGGTTTTTGGGGTTTGGGGTTTGGGATTTGGGATTGGTTTTTTGTTTTGTTTTGTTTGTCTGAGTGATGATGACACATGCTACTCAATCAAGTATAGCCAATGATGGAGTTCAGGACATGCTACCTCAAAATATGGCACCTTAGCATATTGAATATTTCAAGCTGAAGGTATTTGAGAAATGGCAGGTGCAAACAGGACTTTCTGACCTTTCCCTGAAGCAGGTTGTAAGACCCTCGTGTGAGAGGTGCCCTCCTTACACCCAGAGGAAAGGAGCATCCTTGTTTCTGAAGACACAGGGACACTGACAGGAATCTGAAGGAACAGGCCTTGCTGTTCCCCCTAGCTTACTATACTTGGCTCATACCCTTTCTGTTCTATCACATTTTTCCATGACTTTCCACTCTTCATCAAATCTAGCATAAAATGCTCAGGTTTAACTACTTCTTTGAGTCAGATAAAACTTATTATATTAAGTGGCCAGCCTGGTGAGGCAGTGGTTAAGTTCACGTGCTCCACTTTGGCGGCCCAGGGTTTGCGGGTTCAGATCCCAGGCGTGGACCTACACACTGCTCATCAAGCCATGCTGTGGCAGTGTCCCACATACAAAAAATAGAGGAAGACTGGCAAAAAATGTTAGCTCAAGGCCAATCTTCTTCACAAAAAAAAAAACCAAACAAATGAAACTCATTAGATTAAATAAATTTGTATGCTTTTCTCTTGCTAATCCGTCTTTTGTTACAGGGGCCCTAGCCAAGAACTTAGAAGGATAGAGGAAAGATATATTTTTCCTCCCTACACCATTATTAAACCATCATTTTGTTTACTGGAAATAATACATTTTAAATAAGAGAGCATAGGAAATCTCTCTTTGCAAACTTCTGTTCTCTTAGAGGGGGTTGTGTAGGACAGAGCTAACTCAGCAGGCCTGGGTTGCTCAAATTCTGCACATTCCAAAGAAAAGCCATCTCCAGGACTGGCCCTTGGCAGGCTCCTAAGAGATAACCTCTGAGCCCTCGGAATATTTTGCCCAATAGGAGTTTTTGCATGCTTCATGCCTTAGGCCATGCTGTACCAGTGGTACCAGGTAAGTTTATCCTAACAATGTGATTTACGGTGAATGTCTGTTTCTGCTCTGGGGGATGGGGTCTGAGTAGCTGAGGCCAGTCACACAAGCTCAGCATGCCTATGTGACTGACTCCTAATAAAAACCGTGGACACCAAGGCTCAGATGAGCTGCCCTGGTTGGCAATACTTCACGTGTTGTCGCACATCATTGCTGGGAGAATATATAAGCGTGTACCCATGCAACTCTACTGGGAAGGGACACCCAAGAAAGAAGTCTTGCACCTGGTCTCTCCTGAACTTCACCCCATGCGCCTTTTCCCTTTGCTGATTCTAATGTGCATCCTTTCACTGTAATAAACCAAACCATGAGTATAACAGCTTCTGAATCCTGTGAGTCCTAGCAGATCATCAGGCCTGAGGATGGTCTTGGGGCTCTCTGGCACAGGGAGCTTGTGCCCTTTACCCCACACTGTTTCCAGAAGCATCTAGTAGCAGTGTATTGCCTACTTTTATATTTATAATGAATCTTGGTTACTGCTACTTTCTCAGGTCAGCCCTCAGTTAGGGGCTGCGTTGGCTAATTCACTAAAGTCTTCCCATATACAAAGGGCTGATAAACAGACAAGGCTATCAATAAATACTTTGTGAATAAATGCAACACTGCCAATCTGGTTATTTTAGTTGTGAGTGTGAGGCATAGATGTCACCCAGCCTTACATCAACAAAATCGAGTGTGTGAGCCCAGTGATCAGTGCACATGGGAAGGCCCAGTTGACCTCTTTCACCTTCACAAGTCTCCTCTCCTTGTTTTCCTCCTGCTTTGTGGCCATCTCACTCACTGCTTTTTTTATCTAGGCCCCTTCCCTGTGCTCCTCCTTTGCACTTCAACTGCTCTTCTATCTATGTGTCTGTCTGTCCCACCAGTGTGATATATCGTATCCCCATGGCAAACACCGTATGTAGCAGTATGTCATCTCACTTATTCTTCATAGCAATCATTTAGTGTAAATATTGTAAGTCCTATTTTAGAAATGGGGAAACAGACCCAAAGGATGTAGATACCTTTCCCACCATCACACAGTCTGTCTGTGTCAGAGGCAGGATTGAGGCCTATGGCTATTCCATGCCATGGCCTGTAAGGAGACAGAGTAGGTAGGAGCAAGGCATTTTGCCTCAGCAGGTTGCCCTGGTTCCTTTTCCTCTTCTGCATAGGTTCTAATCCTTTCAGCCAGCTCTACAGCCTAGGGACTCGCACATATTTTGTGGCAAATTAGGATACCCTACATTTAGTCTCACTTGTTATTCGAACCAAAGATTTTTCAGTCCTTCGGGGCTAGGAAATATTTTTAAACCCCTGTAAGAAGGAGAAATAATTACCGTTTATAATACCCTGCCACTCCTTAACCAGGCTGGATTCTGAGTAGGGCCTTTTTTTCAGAACTGTTTTTTGGCGTGTGAAGATACAAATGAGGGCTCAGAGATGTAACTTGCTGCCATTTTGTATAGTAACAGGGGTATAGGCTAGACTCAAGCAGTTGCGGGGCTTTGAGTGAGGTCTGTGACTGCCAGGCCGATGGAGGAATCTATAGAGGAAATAAAGAGATTTGTGGCTGCTCCCTCCCCACCTCTGAAGAACTTTGAAGAACAGGCGTGTTTGCAGGGGAGTTGTGGCATTTTGCCATGACGCTTGTGGCAGAAGTTCTTTTCTCTGTCTCCCCATAAACTGTCCCAAATAGATTTAGTATTCTAGTTACATTTTTCTGTAGCATGAGAGGATAAGCCTATTGTTTTTAAATGTTTGTTTTTGTATCAATGATTTCACCTGGAACACCACGTGAGGTCTGTGTGCCACATACTGGGAAACCCTCTCTTCGAGGGAAGAACAAAACCTTTTAAGTCAAACAATTATATATATAATTTTATAAAAACATCAAATTACAACTAAAGTCATTACATACACCATCAGTTCTTCCGTAGCCAACCCTTTTAGGAGCTTTTATTCTGAGAAAAGAGCAAGGGTTTTGAACTTAGAACTTGAATCCTCAAATCTGCTTCTCACTAGAGTGAGACTGTCAATTTTGTGGAAACTCTGACTTATCCTCTTTGTGAGGATTTGAGGTCAGACATGTACAGAATCTAACACAAAGAAGTGGTTAACAGTACACACTCTATAAATGTGAGTTTTTATAATAATTCCTGTTATCATTAGATTAAAAACCCGATAAATGGAGCTATTGTCATAACTGTATGCATACAGCTCCAGGGTTGGTCAGCCATTTACAACCACACAGCACAGATCAAAACTATCTAGGCAAGTTAACAGAGCCATGACTTTTAACTTTCTGTGTATAGAAGACTAATGTCAGCGCAGAGACAGGAGCAGGTAGCTTTCAGAGTGATAGCATCATTAGCGGTACCTGGCAGGGAAGATGGGCGCCTCACAAAGTATGAAGAGATGGGAACCTGGAGCTTCCCCTTCAGTCACCGCCCGTTAAGTAGGGTCCCATAGTAAAAGAAAGAGACACAATCTAGACATGGCTGAACATCGGAGAGCCTAGCCCTACATTCCTCAGAGCCCTACAGAGACATAAGTTCCAGAGAATAGAAAAAGAGCTTCTACATACCAATTCATTTTCTGAAGCTAGTGTAATCTTGATAAAAAAATCCAAGAAAGAGAGTACATGAAATAAAAGTACAGACTAAGGTCACCCATCAGGACATACATAAAAATCCTAAACAAATTATTAGGACATAGATTACTCATGACCAAATTGTGTTAGCTTTAGGAATTTAAAGTTGGCTTAAACACAGAAACTTATCAATGTAATTCACCACATTAACAGATTAATAGAGGAAAAAATCTTATGATCATCTCAATAAATGTACCGTAAGTGTCTGATGTAATTCCACATACATTCAAGATGAATACTCTCAGAAAACTAGGAATAGAATGACTTTACTCTGATTAAGTGTATCTACAAAAAGGCACAGTAAACATCACAGTGAAATGTGGATTTCCCATTTCTGATCAGGGCTAAGACAAGGATGTCCACTATCACCAGTTCTATTCAACATTGTACTGGGTGTGTCTGCCCAATGCCGTAAAATGAGAAAAGGAAATAAAAGATATAATGTTTAAAATGGCAGGAACAAAATTGTTATTATTATTCAAAGATGGTATGACTATATATGTTGAAAGATGAAAAGGATCTAAAGATAAACTTTTGGAATTAAGCATAAATTTAGCAAGGCTGCTGGATAGAAAAAGCAACATGCAAAAATTACATCTCTCTATACTAGCTCAAACAAAATATAAAATTTCAGAAGAAGATACAATTTCCAATAGCATCAAATACCTAGGAATAAATTTAACAAAAGATGTGCAAGACTTCTTTGGACAAAATTGCAAACTTTATTGAGAGAATTTTAACAGTCAAATTTCCAACACAAGAACAGCCTGTGTGGTTTCAGCTTGTCGTCCTTTAAACCTGTGGTTGCCCCTCACCTGTAAGACAAACATAACAGTGGGGAACATTACTTAGAACTTTATTTAGATGACACTAAAGGCGTACAAAGGACGCGACAGTCTTAGTTTTATAGAATGGACTAAAAGCAGAACCCTAAGGGTGACCCTTCGGCTTATATCCAGTCAAACGTCTGCAGAGCCTTTGAAGGGAGACTCTGAGGCACACTAACAAAATCTGTTAAACACACCGCTCTCTAGTGGTGCAAAGAAACAGAGACTGCTCAAGTTCAGAACAGGTTAAACCCAATGAATGCATCTATTCAGAGGTTGTTTTAAGGAGAAAGCAAAAATTCTTTATACTTTTAGTAAAAATCCACCCAAACAACAAATGAAAAAACTAAGAAACGAAAGAAACCTTTCAAAAGAATCATTTAAATATCTTGATTTGAAAAAATATTCTGAATACATGTAGGATATCTACAACAGTAATATCACATTTGGAATTGCTTGAGTGAAATAAACAGAAAGGCTGGCATTACGTTTGTTTTGGCTCCTAGTGTGGAAAAGTGCAAAACTGTTTCTTTGAGCTAGTTTAGCCCTCATAAGCAGGGCAAGCATTTGTCCCTGTTTTCAACTAGACTCCTGCTGTACTTATGAATAGTGACTCACTACACACTGAAAACCGTTCCAGTTTGTACAATAAATTATACGGTCACACTAGTTTTAAGCCATTACCATCAAAGGTAACATCAAATTGTCAAGGAGAAATAGTACCATTTCTCACAGTCTGGCCAAAAAAGAAAAAGGAAGGACGGTGGGGGGAGAAAAAGAAAGAAAGAAAAAAACTTGGAAAGCCAAATACACAGATAAATATATATAATTATATAACATACTCAATATCTATTAGTGTCTTGTTCATATTCCTTATTATATATACTTGACCTTTATTTTCTTCAAGATTATGTAAACTAGTGGATCCTCTATTCATAAATATTTTCTAAAAGAGCTATCTCTTTGATCTATTTATTAGTTGGATTATTTTTCCTTCTCCCAATGATTCATATATATCTTTTATTAAGAATCTCGGGGCTGGCCCCGTGGCCGAGTGGTTAAGTTCGTGCACTCCACTGCAGGTGGCCCAGTGTTTCGTTGGTTCAAATCCTGGGTGCGGACATGGCACTGCTCATCAGACCACGCTGAGGCAGCGTCCCACATGCCACAACTAGAAGGACCCACAATGAAGAATATACAACTATGTACCGGGGGGCTTTGGGGAGAAAAAGGTAAAAAATATTAAAAAAAAAAAAGAATCTTTTTCTTTTTTGTTGCTTTTTATTATTTTTTTATATTAGATGCTCACGTAATTTATCTTTTTTTAATAACATACGTATTTAAGGCTATGATCTTCCTATGAGTACATTCTAGCCATGTCCAATAGGTTCCTGGAAGTAATCTGAAAACTCTCTCTTAATGTCAACAGTCTAATAGAATGGTCCAGCCATGTACAGTAAAAAACTTTAGAAGACTAATGCAAGGTAATTTCTTCCCTAAACATCAAGTGCTTCCTTGAAATTCAGAAGCTCTTCCAATTGGGGCCAGGCCCATGGCCGACTGGTTAAGTTCACGTGCTCCACTTCAGCAGCCTGGGGTCCGCAGGTTCGGATCCTGGGCACGGACCTAGCCCCACTCATCAAGCCATGCTGAGGTGGCATCCCACACAGCAGAACCAGAATATACAACTGTGTACTAAGGCTTTGGGGAGAAGAAAAAAAAAGAAAAAGATTGGCAACAGATGTTAGCTGAGGTGCCAATCTTTCAAAAAAAAAAAGCTCTTTGTAATTAATAGTCAGCAACTGGGAAAACACATATGTAAAACATACTTAAGTTGATTACTCGGGAATTATTAAGGTTATGGTCTTCGAACTTCAAATCTTATCACTAGATGTCTCAAGGCAGAAACTTCTAAGATGCCACTTTTGATATGATGAGAGGTGATGGTATCACCGTGTCCACATTTTGATTAGGAACAGTGGCTCCTTAAGACCAACAGCGGGGACAGGGCGTGTGCTTGGCATGGGCATCCTACTCACAGCCTCCTTGAGCATCAGTGACTACGCACTCTCTCTACTTGATCAGCCACAGAAACCAGAAACTAGACTACGTCTTGCCATTTTATTATTCAGTCATTTGAGGCTTCATTGGGGAAAGGATTTAAAACGCAATTGTTCTTTAAGGGCAAGAGAATTCAGAATCTGACAGAATCTGACAACAGGCACTCGGGACTCTGGACAGAAAAACAAACATCAAGCAGAGTGTTTGTTCATTTTCTTAGTAGTCATGAAACCTCAATTCAGATATTGTAATTTGACTCAGGCCAGGCTCTGATGATTTATGAGAAACAAATCACATAGAGCAGATTATCTTTGTACTCTATTCAACAGAACCAGAGTATGCAAAAATCATTAACGTAATTTTTAAATATCTGATTTGAATTCACCATTTTTATAAGAGCAAAGACGGGTTTAGACGTTAAGAGATTTGTCCAGAGTCACACAAATTATATTAGAGCTGGTCCCAGAACCTACTTCAGGGCCTCAGCTATTTCACACAAACTGATGTGTGTCACAAACGCATTATGTATTTGTTAAAAGATCTCTATAAGAGTATCTGAAAATGATTAGCTGTTGATTAAAGGACCTATACTTAAAATTAAGAACATGCTTTCCTATTTTATAATTCAATATATCTTTGACCCAATTTGTTTCTATACCTGTTAGTCTATAAGTCAGGCATTTAAGGTCTGAAGTACATTTGAAATCATCTTTAAATGTGAACTCTGCTGTTATAGTAGGAGTAATCATACTTCCATATTATTAAAAATAAAGTATTGTGGAAAAATAGACACTCTACAATTTGCACGCTTAATGGATAACACACCTGCTTCCAGCATTTTCATGGGCTCTGGATTTGGGAGTTTCTTTCCCTTGACATCAGGACCGTCACCACGCTCACGCCCAGTCTTTGGCTGAGCCAGTTCCTATTGACTAGTTTCCAGGGCAAGCCCTTGCAAATAAAAAGCTTATTAATTTAAGAAGTAAAACATGAGATATGAATAAGGAAATGATAATATCCATTCCCTCAGTGTTATTAAATAAAAGTTTTAGGCTGTGTAGTAATAAATGTGATGCATAAGAATCGCAAGAGCATTATTTCTGGAGTCTATTACCAGAAACTAGGAAAGCAGGATTCTAGTACCCTCTTCCTTTCCCAAGACTGCCCTCAGACAACACAGGCGCTCCCTGTGTACTTACGTGTATTGTACTTGTGATTTTACTTATTAGTTATTTGTTTGAGTCTAACCAGACTGTAAACCGAAGGTTGAAATCATGTCTCTCACGAGTACTTAGCATGTTACATGGCATGAGTAGACACCTGTAAATGCCGAGTGAAAAAAAACTCAAAAAAATACAGGAAAAAGCCCAAATCGATAAACATTCCCCAGACCAACTGGTCCATCCTCTTCAGAAATGTACCATGAATGACAGAGAAAAATAAAAGAACTAGTCCAGATTAAAGGAGACTAAATAGACATGACAACTAAATGCAATGCATGATCCTAGACTGGACTCTGGATCAAAAAAAATTCTATGAAGGAAATTATCGGGACAATTGAGGAAATTTGAATACACACTACATATTAAATGAATGCATTTTCTCATTGTCAAATTTCATGATTTTGATAATTGTACAGTGGTTAGCCAAGAGAATGACTTTTTCTTTGTTCTTAGGATATACTGAAACTTCATCTAAATGATTCAGCGTTAATAACAGTAAACATATCGCTAAGTGTGTATATGGGGAGGGAGGGAAGAGGATATGAAACCAATATGGTACAAACTATTAATCAGTGAATCTAGGTGAAAAGTATATGCATTAATTGTACTATTCTTGTAACTTCTGTAAATTTTTTGTTTTGGAAATATAAAGTAAAAATTAAAAAGAATATATGACAACTACATTGTACTTCAGGAAGACAGGAGTTATTTTTAATTGTGGTTTAACAACACAGAACATAAAATTCGCCATCTTAACCATTTTTAAGTGTACAGTTCAATAAGGAGTTATTTTTGCAGCATAAGCAGGAACTAGGAATGGACGCCATATTTGTTTTCCTGTATTATGAAACCTTTATTTTAAATGACAATATAAGGATAAACCATAATACATGTATAATTCCTGTATTTTGCCATAGGGTACAAACAGCAGTGAGCATCAGCTATCTATGAAGTCTACAGCATGGATAGGATTTCAATTACAATTAAAATGCAATTTTCTGAAAGATTAGCTGAGTGGATTTGCAGGCCTATGATAAATCTTATAGTGTGACACCTGTCCCCTACTGGGGTAACCAGAAAGTTCTATTTAGAGCCAGAGGCCCTAAGTGTAAAGTTCCATAAATGAATCCCATGTAGAACAAAGCACCAAAAATAACAGCAAAATTGTTTGTGAACAATCGCAAATATATTGTCTTACAGTGAGAATAAAGGAAGTGGGGTGGAAACACATGAATGGGCATTGTTGTCAGTCATATTCCAGAAACCTTTAACAGTGGCCTGAGTTATGTAAATATTTTGCTTCAAAATACTATATATATCTGGGAGAAATAATTTCTGTCTCA
>NC_060276.1:83095435-83200391 GCF_021613505.1 Equus quagga
CGTCCCGTCCCGGCACCGCCACAACAAAGGTCATGGCAGCTGCGATCAATGCCTGTGAGGACAAGGACGACGACCTCGAGGACCTTCCTCCTCCGGGCCAGGAACCATGCCGCCCCGACCTGCCGAAGCCTGCTGGCTCCCTCCTCACACTCACTCACGGTTAGACTCCTGGAAGGACTGCTCCGCGGACCTACCGACTGAGCCTCAGCCAAGAGGAAAAGAAGCACGACCACAAGACGAACCCGCACAGCCCGGCGCCCTGACCGTTACGCACCCCGGACGCTGAGGGCTGCTGGGAAAGCGCGGCACCGGGCATGCGCATTGCGTCCGCCTTTGCCCGGCGGGCTGGGTTCGCCGACCCCCCGACCCGGGCCCCCCTGAGGACTCTCGAGTCTGTCCTGTGTTGGCGGTTCCTGGTGCCCCCAGGACCCAGATACCTCCAGTAATGCCCCCAAAAGACTCACCCCACTCCATCTGACCCCTTCCCGTCCACGGCCCACCTTCCTCCCTTGTCCTGACCCCGCCACGACGACAAGAGCTATGGTGGCTGCATGTGAAGAGAATGCCTCCTCAAACAGAAATGGCAACACACTCCATAGGATTTACACAAGACCAAGAGTCCATACCTAATATTCAAGATGTCCAGCATACAATTCAAAATTACTCAGAATATGAAGAACCAGGAACATCTCAACTCACATGGGAAAGACAACCAATGCACACCAACGCAGAGAAGACAGGTGTTGGGATTATCTAAGTCTTTAGAGCAACTATTGTAAAAATGCTTCAGCAAGCATTTTTTTTAATTTTTTTTAAAGATTGGCACCTGAGCTAACTGTTGCCAATCTTCTTTTTTTTTTTTTCCTGCTTTTTTCTGCCCAAATTCCCCCAGTACATAGTTGTATATTTTAGTTGTGGGCCCTTCTAGTTGTGGCATGTGGGACGCCGCTTCAACATGGCCTAATGAGTGGTGCCATGTCGTTGCCCAGGATCCAAATCCTGGGCTGCGGAAGCGGAGGGTGGGAACCCAACCACTCAGCCACTGGCCAGCCCCATGAACACTTTTGAAATAAACATAAAAATAGAGTCTTGGCACCAAAAAAAATAGAGAATATTTAAATAAGAAACAAATGGAAATTTTAGAAGTAAAAAAATATGATAAAATAAAAACTTCACCAGATGAGTTCAGTAGTAGAATGGAGACGAGAAAATAGTGAACTTGAAGATAGAGCAATAGAAATTATTCAATCCAAGCAACTCAGAGAAAAAGAGATTGAAATAAAAATGAACAGAATCTCAAGGACTTAGGGGAAAATACTAAAACACTCATAATTTTTACCATCAGAAACAGAAGAAAAAGTGAAAAAGTATAGTGATTAAAAATATATTTTTTGAAGCGATAATCACTGGAAACTTCACAAATTTGGCAAAAGACATAAACCTACAGATTCAAGAAGCTCAGCAAACACCAAATAGGATAGACTCCCCCAAAAAATCCGTGCCTAGACATATCATAATGAAACTGCTGAAAACTGAAGACATAGAAAAAATCTTGGGCTGGCACAGTGGCATAGTGGTTAAGTTCACCCACTCCGCTTGGGCAGCCTGAAGTTCACAGGTTCAGATCCTGGGCACAGACCTACACACTGCTCATCAAGCCATGCTATGGCAGCATCCCACATAGAAAAAAAAATAGAAGAGGATCAGCATAGATGTTAGCTCAGGGCCAATCTTCCTCACCAAAAAAGAAGAAGAAGAAGAAAAATAATCTTGAAGGCAGCCAGAGAAGAAGGATGCATTACTTATAGAGGAACAATGAATCAAATGACTGCAGAATTCTCATCAGAAATCACGGAGGCCAGTAGGAAGTGTCTCAACATTTTTAAAGTGCTGAAAGAAAATAACTGTCAACCCAGAATTCTACATTCAGCAAAATATCCTTCAGGAATGAACATGTAAAAAAGACATTCACAGATGAAGGAAAACAAAGAGAATGTATTGTTAGCAGATCTAAAAGAATGCAATTGAAATTCTTCAGACAGAAGAAAAATGACACCAAAAGGAAACTTGGACATCAGGAATGAAGGAAAAGCAGCAGAAAAGGGTAAATATTTGCTCAGATATAATAGACTATTCTTCTCCTTTAATTTGAATTAATTAAAGTATATTTGAGGATTGAAAGCAAAAATTAAAACATTGTCTCATGGGGTTTCACTGTATGTGGATGTGATATATAAGATAACTATAACATAAAGAGGGGGGAGACTAAAGGGACCTATATGGTGGTAAGGTTTCTACTTCCATGGGAAATGGTAAAAATACTGACTCTGAGTAGTCAATGAAGATTTAAGTATGCATATTTTAGTTCCCAGACGAATCACTTTAAAAAGCATACAAAGAGATACAGTCAAAAGCACAATAGATAAATTTAAAAAGAATACTAAAAGATGTTCAAATAACCCAAAGGAAAGCAAGAAAGCAGAGAGACAAAAAACAGAGGAAAGAAACAGAAAACAAATGATACACATAAATCCATACTAGTAATTACATTAAATGCAAGTAAAAGTGAAAGATTGTAAAGATGGATTTTTTTCTTTAAAAAAAGGCAAGATGACCCAACTAAATGCTATATAAAATAAACTAACTTCAAATATAATGATATAGGTAGGTTAAAATAAAAGGATGGAAAAAGATATACCAGATAAACACTAATAAAAAGAAAGCTCAAGTGACTCCATTGATATCTGACAAACTACAGAACAAAAATTACCAGGCATAAAGAGAGATATTACAAACTGATAAAAAATTCACCAAGAATACGTAATAATCTAAAATGTATGTGCACTTGTGTTGGGATTCCCCAAGACCACCCCAGGTTCAGTTATTTGCAAAGAGGATTCACAGAACTCAGCATGTGGCTATACTCATGGCTAAAATTTATTGCAACTTAAGAATACTAAGAAAAATCAGCAAAGGGAAAAAAGTGCACGGGGTGAAGTCCAGAGGAGAGCAGTGCAAGCTTCAAAGAGTCCTTTCCCAGTGGAGTCACACAATTCATTCCTCTAGCAATGAATCGTGATAACGTGTGCAGTGTTGTCTACCAGGGCAGCTCATTAGATACGCACCGCTTCCTCCCTGAGATCGGGAATGAGGCAAGAATGTCTGCTCTCATCCTTATTATTTAACACTGTATTGGAAGTCCTAGCCAGTTCAGCGAAGCAAGAAAAAGACATCAACGGCTTGCAGATTGGGAAGGAAGAAATAAAACCACTCCGATTCTCAGATGACATGGTTCTCTGCAGAAAAATCCACAGAATTTATGTTAAAAGATACTCGAACTGATAAGTGAGTTTAGCAACATAGCAGAATACAAGTTCAACACACAAAAATCAAGCATATTTCGAAACACCAGCAATAGAACAAAGAAAACCAAAATTTGAAACACACATACACACAATACTATTTTACAGTAGCTCCTCAAAAAATCCAGCAAAACATGTGCAGGATCTGTGGATGTTGAAAGCCATGAGAAGCTGATGAAAGAAATAAAAGAAGACCTAAATAAATGAAGAGACACTATGTTCATGGGTTGACAGATTCAATATAGTTAACGTGTCAGTTGTCCCCAAATTGATCTATAGATTTAATGTAATTCCAGTCAAAATCCCAGCAGAGTGTTTCTGTGGATACAGACTAATCGATTCTAAAACGTATGCGGAAAAACAAAGGAACTAGAATTGTCAAAATAATTTTGAAAAGGAAGAACAAAATTGGAGGACTAACTCGGATTTTAAGAATTACTGTAAAGCTACAGTAATCAAAGCCAGCCCTGGCAGTCTAATGGTTAAGATTGGGCGCACTCACTGCTACGGCCGGGTTTGTTTCTGGTCTAGGAACCACACCACCTGTCTGTTGGTCGCTATACTGTGGCGGCTGCCTGTTGCTGTGATGCTGAAAGCTATGCCATCATATTTCAAATACCAGCAGGGTCACCCGTGGTGGACAGGTTTCAATGGAGCTTCCAGACTAACACAGACTAGGAAGAAGGACCTGGCCACCCACTTCCAAAAAGATTGGCCATGAAAACCCTATGAATGGCAGTGGACTATTGTCCGATACAGCACAGAAAGTGAGAGGATGGCGCAAAAAGACCGGGCAGAGTTCTACTCCGCCGTACTAGGTCACTAGGAGTTGGAATCGACTTGATGGCACTAACAACAAACGGTTATCAAGACAGTGTGGTATTGGCAAAGGGATAGACAGACTTTTGTAAAATATCAATTGACCGTATTTGGGTGTGAGGGCATGACTAGAAAGGGGCAGCACAAGAGGATGCCGTAAGGTGATGGAACAGTCGTGTATCATGAATGTGGTGGTGGTTACATGAATCTATACGTGTGTTAACATTCACAGAACGTCCAAAGCCAATTTTATGGTATGATAATTTTTAAAATTAAATTTTTAAAAATTTTGTCAATCAAGTAGGTGGGAATCCTTGCTTTCTGTAAAACTGTATGTAACACAGGTGTATATATGCCTCAACGGTAGTTTTGTTTGCTTTTGAGCTTATATATAAAGGGAATCCCATAGCAGGTCCTCTCTGTATCTGACTTCTTTCAGTTAATATTTTGTCTGTGTGTGGTTTAGTTCATTTCATCTCATAGCTGTGTAGTATTCCATGGTGTCAATAGAACACAATTTATTTATGCATTTCCTGTTGATGTTTAATCGAGTCGTTTCCAGTTTTTTGCTATTACAAATAGTTTTACTATAAGAATATTCGTGTATCTCTCCCAGGTTTACCTGTATGTTGAAGAATGCTCACTACAGCTAGTTTAGGGTGGCAAAAAAGTAAATCAAGCAAATGGTTAGTAAACCTAACCATCCAGTAGAAGAATGACTAAATAAACTCCGGCTATAATAAGTGTGACATGTCATTGAAATCACTTCAAAACATCTGAGCCCCAATTTGGATAAGCGACGCTAGTGCTCACCGGGGGTGTTAAGATGATGACTCACGGCTCTAACGACAGCAGATGGGGCACTGAGCTCATCTCAGGGCTCCCTGAGGGCAGAGATGAGGACAAACCTGGAGCCTGTGACACAGACAGCCAGCCATCACAGAGCACTACAGAGAGGACCTCAACTGGTCCCTGGCCCAGGGTTCTGATCTCAGAGCTCCCCCACCTGCCTGACTGCCCTGAGTACTTCCAAGAAAGCAGCCCGAGGCCATAGCTGAGGCGGCTCAAGTCAGTACTTCCCCACCGACTCTGAGCAGCTCCTCCTCCTCTTGGCTAAATCTGCTTCTCATTGCTTCAGATCCCCCTCCATTCATGAGCATCCCTTGCACGCTGGGAGTGTAATTGTGCCCATTGTGTGGGTGAGGAGAGTGAGGCCCAGAGAGGGCAGGAGCTGGGCCTGCAGCCCCACGCAGATCAGTGGGTAGGTTGTGGGTGGGCCAAACCTCACCCCACAGCCGTATATCCCGTGACGCCGTAGGGAGTTTCTCTGCTGCCTCCTCCTCTGAGGGGCCCTCCCTGCCCGTGTCTCCTCCAGACCAGCAGCCCTGGTGCATCTACTCTCTCCAGCTAGGGGTTCTAGACCCAGCATTCAGGCCCTGGGAGGGGACTGGGTGGAGGCAGAGCTGGCAGCTGGCCAGGATCTAAATGAGAATTTAGTGGCCTTTTCCTAACACCCAGGCTCTGTTGGAGCTGCCCCCAGTGCCTTCAGGATCGAGGGCAAAGCCCTCGGGACAGGCCGAGCTGTGGCCTAACCTGCCCCTGGGTCCAGGCCACAGAGCCAGTCCATCTTGTGGGGAAAAAAGGCATACAATGCAAACTTTCAATGAGAAAAAAGAAGATTAAAAATATGAAAACTTTTCTTTAACCATGAAAATGAGCTTCCGGTAAGAGGAAGAAGAGCAGGTGGGGGGAAAAGGCCAGCTACAGAAGACTCTATACAGCACTAAGACCAGGGTCCTCCAGGAGGATGAGGCAGAGCTGGCCCCCGGCTGTCCCCAGCTGTCCACACGCAGAGAGGGAGGCTCCAAGGGACACTCAGGCCTGGAGCTCATGCACCCAGAGGCCTGTACCTTCTCAGGTGTGAATTTTAAGCCTCTGTCCCTCCTCTGTCTTCTCTGAAGCCTTCTTGGCCTTGGAGATGAGACGCTCCCTGCTGGCAAAGACAGGTGTCGCTGTAATGTAGACAGTCCACGGCTGAGCTGTGCCTGGTGACACCAAGACCTCACCATGAGACCAAGGCTTCAGTCAGGCTTCCCTGAATGAGAGGAAAAGTCCACGTTGACTTAGCAGGAAGTTCAGATTTGGGCCTGGACTCACTCTGGACCATAGACATCCAGAATGGGAAGTGCAAGGGTTGCTCCATGTGGTTGGGTGACAGCCAGGCTGAGGGCTCAGAGCAGGGGCCACAGTAAGATGAAGATACTGGGCCCAGTAACAAGGAGGCGGGGGCTGGCCCAGTGGAGTAGTGGTTAAGTTTGGGCACTCCACTTTGGTGGCCCAGGGTTTGCCGGTTTGGATCCTGGGTGCGGACCTACACACTGCTCATCAAGCCACGCTGTGGTGGCATCCCACATAGAAGAACTAGAAGGACTTACAACTATGTATTGGGGCTTTGGGGAGAAAAAAAAAAGAGGAAGATTGGCAACAGATATTAGCTCAGGGCCAATCTTCCTCACCAAAAACCATACTTACAAAAAAAAAACAAGGAGGAGGAGGATCCCAAAAGATCAGGAAGGCCCCTGCAAAGGACTGTGCTCTGGGCTGATGAGAACACAGAAGGCACTCAGGGCCTCAGTTTCCTCATCTGTACACTGGTGATAATAGTTGAATTTACATCACGGAGTTGGTGTGAGAAGAGCATGATTCATGGAAAGCCATCTGCCAGTGTCTGGCACGGAGTGACTGTGAGGTAAATGCTGATGTATTGTTATTGTTACTATTACAAGAATCACTCGATCTTAATTAACTGTTGATATGCTCTTCTTCCCACGGGATGGGCACCTTGCTCCCTTCGAGGGTAAGCCCCATCTGTCCACCTCTGTGGGGACACTGGCATTCACCACAGAGGCCTGGTGAGGGAGGGGGTGTTTGATAGGTAGAATAATGGCCCCCAAAAGATGTCCACATCCTAAACCACGGGACCTGGAATATGTCACCTTACATGACAAAAGGGACTTTGCAGATGTGATTAAATTTAAGCTTTTTGAGATGGGGAGACGATCCTGGATTATCTGGGTGGGCCCGGTGTACTCACAGCAGTCCTTATAAGTGAAAGAGAAAGGCAGGAAAGGGAGAGTCTGAGTGATTTGACGTGAAAGATTCAACTGGCTACTGCTCTTTAAAGATGGAGAAAGGGGGCACGAGCCAAGGCCTTCAGGAGGCCTGTAGAAGCTGGGAAAGGCAAGGGAGTGAGTTATCCCCTAGAGCCTCCAAAAGGAACGCAGCCCTGAGGGCACCTTGTGAGACTTCTGACCTCCACAACTGGAAGATAATACATTCATGTTGTTTTAAGCCACTAAGTTTGCTGTTAATTTGTTACATCATTAATAGGAAATACTAGACGGGGATACACATGTCCTCCCCACTCCCTTCCTTCCTTCTTCCCTCTCAGGCCTCCACTGCTATCAGAAATGCCCAGTCTTGCGGCCCCTATGAGGTGGTGGCCCTGGGATGAGGTGGTGGTTCTGTACCCTCAGTCAGCCTCAGAGATGGGGGAGACTGAGGAGGGTGCACGTCCCCTGGGGAGGGTGTGTGGGGATCTCAAGGGGGCAGGCTGGGAAGGGGCCTGGGGTAGAAGGAGACCCTCACCCTGCGCGTCATCCACCACTATAACAATACACACACTTGAGCGTGGGGACAGGTGACAGTGATTGTAAGAGTTCCAGAGGGGGCTGATAACAGCTGACGTTTACTCAGTGCTTGCTCTGTGCCAGGCATTGCCCTAGGTGACTGACGTGTTATGTCACTCAACCCTCACGCAACCCTGTGAGGAGGGAAAGTTGTTACCCGTGATGACAGAGGAGCAAAGGGAGACACAGAGAGCTTGAGGAACTTGCCCGTGGTGACATGGTGGCAATTTAGTCCTAGACTGTGTCACTCTAGAGCCCCTCCTCTTGCCCACCCCACTACACTGACTGCATTACTAGATCAATCAAATGTGGTCTCGAGTGAGGGCCATGGCTTTCCCCAAAGCCCAGTGGGCACTTAGCCCTCTTTTATGAATGAGGAACTGAGGCTACTCACCCAAGGTCACACAACCAGGACTTGGTGGTTCTGGCTTTTAAATAAGATTGGCCAGGCTCTAAAACCATGTGTCCTCAGTTACTATGGGTGCGAATGAGGTCCAAGGGCAGATGGACTCCAATGTCTGAGGACAAAATGGGCAGATCCTATCCATCCCCTGAAAGACGATGTCCCCACTGCATAGCTGGTGCCTGGAGACACAGAATAAATAATTTCCCAAAACATGATTTCCACAGAGAGGGCTGAGGGAGCCTCAGTAACTTCCAGGATTGAAGGCAAGACCCTGACCCCAGGGAAGGTTCTGAAGGAAGTAGGCCACCTACACTTCCTAGTCTAGACAAGGAAACCGAGTTGCTCAGAGCCTGTGTGGAGGAGTCCTGGAGAGCCACGTTACTCTCATTTCTCACTGCATTTTGTTTTAGTCGCAATTTCTTATTTTGCCCGAGAAATTTACATTTTAATGAATATTAATGAATTGCACATCCACGAACAAGCACCTAGGTGAAGCAATAGACTATTATTACCATTCCAAAAGTCTCCTGGATCCCTTCCCAATCATATCCCCTCCTCCCGTAGAAGTAAACACTATCATGACTTGGTGATAATCATTTTCTTGCTTTTCTTTATAATTTTACCACTAGTAATGGGTTCGTCTTGCCTGTTTTTGAACTTTGTGTAAATGGGTCATACAGTGTGTAACCATTTGCGTTGGGCTTCTTTTGCTCAACATCATGTCTGTATGATTCATCCAGGATGCTCCATGTAGTGGTAGATCTTTCATTCTCGTTATACAATATTCCATTCTGTGAATATACAATTTATTTATACACTTATTGGCACATCTGGTTTTTCTATTTGTAGTTTTTAATATATTCTAGGTTTGAGCCTTTAATCAATTATATGTGTTTCAATTATCTTCTCCCTATTTGTGGTTTTCACTCTCTTTATGGTGTTCTTTGATCAACAGACATTCTTAATTTTAATGTAATTGAATGTTTTATAATTGTCATTTATGCTTAGCGCTTTCATGTCTTCTTTAAGAAAAACTTTTCTACCATGAGTATACAAAGGTATTCCTCTATACTAAATTCTTAAAGCCCTTTGGTTCTGCCTTTCACATTTAGGTTCTGAATCCACCTAGAATTATTTTTGTGTTGTGATGTAAGGATCCAATTCATTTTTCAATATAGATAACTGATTGTTCCATGTATTGAAAGTCCAACCATTCTCCACTGGTCTCACAATACCTCCTTGGCCACCTATTCTGTGTCTATATATGAGTGGGTCTGTTCCTGAGACTTTCTTTCGTTGGTCTACTTGTCTTTCATTGGTCATTTGTCTACCCTTGCACACCTTCTTAACTGTTAAACCTGTTAAACACACACACACATAAATCTACTGAAATTGTGACTGGATTTGCATTGAACCTACAAAACAGTTTAGAGGTAACTGAAAGCTTTAGACATTGACTCTTCCATTTGATGAACATGTATATCTATTTAGTCTTTTAAAATGTTTCAGTAAGGTTTTATATTTTTTTCCAGAAAGATCTTGCCCTCTTTTGTTACTCTAAGTAGTTCATAAATGGTATCTTTATTAAAGTTTTCTGTTTGTTGTTAGCATATAAAAGCAATAGATTTTTTAAATATGAATTTTGTATCAGAAATCTTTTTACATTCTTAATAATTCTAATAATTTATCCATGGATTATTTTGGAGTTTCTATATACACAGTGGTATCATCTACAAATAATGGCAATTCTACTCTTCATTTCCAGTCTTTAAATGTTTTCTTTCTTTTCTTGCTTTATTTGGCTTGCTAAGACCTACAGTACAATGCTGAGAAGAAATGGTGACAGCAGGCATCCTTGTGACGTTCCAAATGTCAAAGCTCTTAATATTTTACTTTTAAGTACTGTATGTAGTTTACTGCAAGTCTTTGTAGATACCCTTTGTGTTAAGAAAATTTATTCAACTAATCTAAGATTTTTTAAATCATGAATAGATGTCGAATTTTATCTCTCTCTCTACATCTATTGAGATGATCATGGTTTTTCTCCTTTAATCTGCTAATGAGGCAAATTATGCTGATTGGTTTCAAATGTTAAAACACATTGCAGTTTTGAAGTAAATCCAATTGGGTCATATTATACTTTTTTAATATATTGGACTCAGGCAGTGCTATAGACTGAAAGTTTGTGTCCCCTCAAAATTCATATGTTGAAACCTAATCCCCAATGTGAAGGTATTAGGACAGAGGGCCTTTAAGAGGTGATTAGGTCATGAGGGTGGAGCCCTCACGAATGGGATTAGTGCCTTTATAAAAGAGACCCCATAGAGCAACCTTGCCCCTTCACCATGTGAGGACGCAGCAAGAAGACAGCTATCTATGAACCAGGAAGAGGGCCCTCACCAGACACCAAATCTGCCAGTCCCTTGATCTTGCACTTCCCAGCCTCCAGAACTGTGAGAAATAAATATTGTTTATTAGCCATCTGGTCTACACTGTTTTGTTACAGCAGCCTGAAAGGACTAAGACAGGCAGTTATCATTTAGTTTAAAATATTTGCATCTATTTTCTTGAGATTGTTCTGTAATATTCTTTTTTCATTCATCAGGTTTTAGTATCATGGTTCTATCAGCCCCATAAAATGAACTAGGAACACTCTCTTTTTTTCTACACTCTGGAATTGCTTTTGTAAAATTGGAATTATTTGTCCCTTGAGTGTTTCACCAGTGAAGCCAATCTGGGCCCAGAGTTTCTGTATGGGAAAACTTTTGGCTACAGGTTCTGCTGTTTTAATGGTTATAACACTACTCAAGTTTTCCTCTCTTTTGGAGACAGTTTTGGCAAGTCATATGGCTGTAGTAATTTGTCCACTTTATTTAGTTTTTCAACCCAATTGTCATAAAGTTGACTTTTTAGACATTGAGCAAATTATCACATCGTGGAGCGCTACAGACACATGTCTGGACTTCGATATTTAACAAAGTAGGAATGTCTTCACTGAAAGACAAGTGAAATATGGGTGCATTGAATTTGTTTTCACTAGCTGTTTTCCACTTCCAGACCTCTACAATGCTATTCCTTCTGAATGGACCGCCCTCTCTTCCCCTTCGTTACCTGGTGGATTCCTTTGCGTTTTTAAAACTCAGTTCAGGCACCATATCCTCCAAGAAGACGTCCAGAGTCCCCACACTGGGCTGAGCATCTGTCCTGGGGCCCCAACAGCACACTGGATCCATCATTGTTAATGCACTAACCTTACTGCACTGAAATACTTTCTCTGTGTCTGTCTTCCCCCACGAGACTGTAAGCTCCTTCCTGTGTGTCCTCAGAGCAGAGCAGAGGTGGTCAGTCAACAATTGCAGAACTGAACTAAGCTTGTTACCACTGAATGACCAACTAAGTTCTCTAGCCATGTCTCTGCATTTTCCCACACACATTTGTTTGTTCCTCCATTTATTTCATTCAATAGGTATTTACTGAGCACCCACTATGTGCCAGGCACTGTTCTAGAAGAGTGGCCAGTGAGGAAAGAGGAAAACTAGGAGAGTGTGGTGTCCTCGAAACCAAGTGAAGAAAGGATTTCAAGGTTGAGGAGATGATCAACTGTGTCAAATGCTGCCAATAGGCCCAGTAAGATGAGGTCTGAGACTTGACCGTTGATGTAACAATGTGAATATCACACAGTGACTTCAGCACTTTTGCTGAAGTGGTTGGGCAAAAAAAAAATCTGATTAGAGCTGTTTCAGAAAAGCACTGGAGTCCTGGAGTAGAAGAACCACAGAAAGCTGGCATAAAAGTTTTGCTGTGAAGGGAAGTAAATAAATATATGGTGTTTTATTTGGCTAGGCAGAGTTTTTTATCTGCATGCAGTAAATATATCTATCCCTTCTTTCAAAGCTTCTGGATTTCCTGTTTCAAGCTAGAAATTCGATATCTGTGGACAGCAACTCTGGCATAAATTTTTCACAGCACATGAACTCCGTCTTTTCTGAGCCTTCCCAATCTTGGGGGCAGAGGGATCTCCCTGCTGGTGTCAAAGGTTGTTTTTCTCAGTAACCTCAAAACCTTGTGGCTGATTCACAACCTATATGCCCACATCCACAGCTGACCACATCCACCGCTGCAGCCACGTGTGTAACACCAAACCCTCATGTGGCCACCACTCTTCCTCCCTCCCTGGAAGAATAGGGAAAAGACCAAAGGGCCTTCCACTCAAAGACCACTTGACCACATGGATTAAGACCATAAGGTGAGGTGACACAGATCCTCAAGGATATATTGAATCAGCAGCAGCAGGCATGACCACATTGCACCCCCCCACTCCCCACCATGGTCCTCCCACAGAATGTGACCACCCTGCACACAGGCCCAAACAGAACACTGCACAGCAAGACACATCATTTTTCATAGAGCTCTATTGTGGCATATAATAATAGGTACTCTATATAAATTAAATTAAAAATAAAGCTCCAGCAGGTTGCACAGGTTGGCTGTTAATAAATATATCTCTGGGTAATTGTGCCCCAAGACCAGCTCACGACCACTCTCCCTCGTCCAGAGAATTATACAAAAATAAATACAGGCTCAGGGGGAGGGGAGGAAGGGAATACATGCCCAATCCCATTCTGAAAGTCCTCACTCACACCATCCACCTATGCCCTGTTCCTCTCCACTGGTATCACCACAGGGAGCCCTGTGCTGACTGCAGAGCTCAGGGACGGGAAGGCCTCTCTCCATTGGAACATTCTCAGAAGCAAAGGACACCTCACTGTACAGGCCACACATCCCCTCTGAACCCTCTGGGGGTGGTGCAGGGGCTGCCCCTCCCCAGACCCCAGAGAGGGGGAAGCCTGTTATTGCTGAGCCCACAAGCAGCTCCTACGAGAACCAGGCCAGAGAGAGGCACAGCGCAAGCACCAGGAGGGACATACCACTGTTCAGAGCCACAGGGACCACCACCAGCCCAGCCAGGACCCCCAGAGTCTGGGTCAAGGGCCCCCGGAGCTGGGGAGGCAATACACACACACATTCTGCAGGGACTGCTAGGGTGGGAGACCCCTTTGGGGGCTCAAGGCTTGGGCCTGAACCCTCTTTATCCTGGGAGCTTAGATGGGGCCTGGCCAGGCTGGAAGGATACATCTCAGTCCCTGAGGGACCAAGGAGGGTGAGATTTTGCCCCCACAGGACTGGAGCAGCTGGCTCCTTGCCCGATACAGGAACCAAACTGTCTGTCCACTTAGTGGTAAACTCTATCTGGGCTTCTGTCCCCTCCAGGGACTCGGTCACCCCAGCTATCACCCTATTCATGTGCAAAGAGTCAGTGTCCTTGCCCATCCCCTTCTCTGGAGCCCTAGTGAACTGACCCTCTGTACCCAGAACCACAGGGCTGTCACATCCCGAGCCCTCTGCCCATGGGAGCCACACATCTCCCACAGAATGAGCCCCAGAGAGGATTTCCGGAGGCGATTCCTTGGGGGTGTCCCCTTCTGGGCTGGAGGGTATATTGGAGAGCCCCTCCTCGCCCTCCCCCTCCTCATCAGGGTCCTCAGTGTCCTTGATGAGCTCCACACCACGCCCCAGCCGGGCATAGTGCAGTGTGATCTCCTCAGCCAGGGCACTGTTCAGGGCCCGCTCAGGGCCAGGCCACTTCAAGATCAGATCTCGGTCCGTGAGTATGCCCAGCGGATGGCTGGGGGACAGCCCCCCATCTGTGAGGCCCTCCCCGCCACCTCCTGCCCCACCTGCAGCCACGGCAGCCCGCAGGCGGCTCAGATGGGAAAGGTAGAGCTGCTCTAGCTCCTGGTCAATGGTGTCCTCACCAAGCAGCTCCTCCAACCCACTCATGACCTCCAGACCCCCGAGGGGCTCATCCATAATAGTACCCCCCATGGAGTACTTCCGGCCCCCTCCATTCTCGCTTGATACTTCCCATGTGGCCTCCACCTGTTGCTGGCTGGGTTCCAGGAAAGGCCCAGCTGCCCCCTCACTTGCATCGGGCCCTGAGGCCTGGTCCCTGGGGGAGCCACCCAGGCCACAGAGAGAGGAGGAGGAAGGAATCCTGATGATCGGTGCCTGGGGAATCTCTGTGAAAGCCACAGGTGGACTGCTTCTGGGGATGTCACCTTCCTCTGGGGGTTTGCCAGTCACTGTAACTTCAGAAACCTGGAGCCATTGGAGGTGGGGGGGGGGGGGGGGACGCAGGAGGGGAGAGAAAGGAAAGGGAATGAAGTAGAGGAAGAGATGGGACAAGCAGAGACAGTAAGAACTAGTGACAGCCCACATTCAGCCCCACAGGTGTTTCCAGATAAATACTCCTTAAAGAGCCCTCTATAATTCTCTAAACTCCAAAGACTATGTTGTCTATATTAAAATAACAAAATTAGATGGAGTAAAATTGGGCTTCCTGCAGATCATGAAGCGGAGGAACTCAGTGGGCACCAAGATCTGGTGAATAGCTGTCAGTAAATACTGTTGGCTGACCTCCGAAACACATCCAGAATATCCATATGAATTCATGCATTCTTCTCTTTTTAAAAAATTTATTTCCTGGCTCTTTTGGCAAGGCCTAGAAACAATGACCAATCTAGCAGCAACAAACACACCTAGCACCCAGATCTTGGTTTCTAAATACCATTCTCCAGTAAAAGGAACCAGGGCTCCTTGAATAAATGGCTGTTTCCAGGTTTGGGGCAGGGAAAGTACAGGATGAGTCTGGGACATACTGTCATACCAGAATGTGAGGAAGGGCTGAAAGAATGATGGGTATGTGTCAAAAGGACTCAAGCCAATCTAAGTAAGCTCCCAACGGCCAGAGATAGTTCTACTTAAGCAGCAAAATAAATAAGTGCAACGGATGGAAACTCAACAAAAATGTTTAAAATTCTCGAGTTAATAATGATATACCAAAACCAAAACTCCTTTAATTGGTCACCTTTGGAAAAGCACATTACTTCTGAAAACTGGTAAACAGAAGGGAAAAATTAAGCATTTATACAGCTTTTTCTATACAAACTATATACCCTCAAGGTATATACCTTCAAGGTAGCCAGACAGTTGATGTGAGAAAGTTGTTCTTTAGAGAAGAATTCCAGCTAATAAATGAAGTGGGAATAAGAGAATTAAATAGAACAACTCTATTTAAGTTAATTTAATAAATAATAGATTATATTTAACAAATTAATAAAATTAATAGTTTAATAAATTAAATCAATTAAATTTAATAGATCAAATTAATTAAATAGAATTAATAAATTAATAAAAATAGAGTAAGAAATGTGTTTCCACGTGGATGCAAACAGCCAAATCCAGACTGTGGGAAACTCTACAGGGCAAACAAGTTTTCTTCAACAAATTGCAAGAAAAGTGGAGGAGATTTAAAAATCTAAAAAGACCCATCGACCAAATGCAAAGTGTGGATCTTGTTTGGATCCTAAAATGTTCATGAGATAAGGAAATGTGATCACTGACCAAATACTAAGATAGTAAGGAATTATTGTTAATTTTCTGAGGAGTGATGATGGCACCGTGGCTTTTTTAGAGTGCTTAATTTTCTGAGATACAAACTCAAGTATTTATGGATGGAATAGTGTCTGGATTTTTTCCAAAACAATTCCATAGGGAATGGGAGGGGAGGGAGCGGGGGTGTAGAAAAAGTAGGAATGGACATGTGTTGAAATTTGTTTTGAAGCTGGGTGATGGGTATATGGGGGTTCATTATACTAGTCTCTTTACTTTCATACATGTTTGAAAATCTTTGTAATAAAAAGTTAAAACACACACACACACACATTAACATACATCTCCAGAATCTCTCTATCTCCCTGCCAGCCTCGGCATCGCTGTCCCGGAACACTGCAGTAGCCTCCTCCTCACGGTCCCCCTGCTTCCACCCTCACCCCTACAGCCTATTTTCCTCCCAGCAGTCAGAGGGAACCTGTTAAATCGTATTCAGATCACAGCCCTCCTCTGCTCACGACCCCGACCCTCCCGTGGCTCCCCTCTCACACAGAGTAAAAGCCAGAGCCCTCTCCATGGTCCAGGAGGCCCTACACAATGTGTCCCCACCTCCTCTCCCATCTCACCTCCTCCTGCTCCCCCTCACCTTCTGCTCCTTACTGTTCCTCACACACATTAGTCATGGCCCCACCTCGAGGACTTTGCAGTTGCCTGGGATGTTCTTCCTAGTTGTCCATGTGGCTCACTCTTAACTTCCTTCAGATCTCTGCTCAGATCTCACTTACCACTAAGGTCTTCCCTGGCCGCTCGATCTAAAGTTGCAAATGCCCCCTGCACTTCTCTCTCTTTCTCTCTCTCTCTCTCTCTCACACACATACACACACACACACACATACACACACACACAGACTCTCTCTCTCTCTCCCTCCCTCCCCCATCCCTTTATTTTTTTTTCTTGGCATTCACCATCATCTAACATACCATATATTTTAACTATTATTTTGTTTTATTATATCTCACTCCACTGAAAAGTACATAAGCCCCATGAAGACAGGGTTTTTGGTCACTAACGTATTCCCAGCATCTACAATAGTGCTTGGCACAGAGCAAGCACTCAATAAATATTTGCTAAGTTAGCAAATGACATTTCTATAAGCCCAAGTGAGTAACTGCATTCTACACCTCCACCATCAGGTTCTGATTTGGGGGACTTCCCTCCAAACTAGGGTGGACTAAGAGAAAGTTACGCCCCACCGCCCAGCCTCCCATTGGGCTGTGCATCCAGAGCCTGCCAGGGCCTGCTTACCTGAAGTGTCATCTGGGGCCACGGACGGAGAGGGGTGGGGGCCACCAGGGGACCCACTGACTCCTGGACATCAGGACGTTCTGCTGGAGAGAAGAGAAGGGCAGCGTTGGGGCAAGGCAGGTATACAAGCAGGCCTGGTTTGGTTAAGAAAATCTGTTCTTCTAGCCAATTGGCAGTTTTGCCTCTGAAGCTTTTTGTGACAGTCTAAGGCAGAGGGTGCCTCTTAATTTATACAGAAAGGAAAAGGGGAGGAAGAAAGAAATGGTAAATACGAGCTAAAACTCCGGCAGGCTGCCAATTGCTTACCCACAGCAGGGGTATTATCATCCATGCTCTTCATCCTTAGTTCTTCCTCGTTAGGCCTGTGGGGCAGAGGAGAGAATGCATGGAGCTGACGCCCCAGAGGCCAGTTCTGCCAGCCACCGGCACCTTCTGAGCCTCTGTGGTGGCCCACCCTCACCTGACAGCGCTGTTTTCTCTTCTGCTGCCTCTTTCGATGCCCTGATTTTAAAAGTCCTACACATTCATTGTAGAAAATTCACAAAATACAAGACAGCATAAAGAAGCAGGAAAAAGTCACACATTAGCCAGAAGCAACCACCATTACCACTCTGGAAAATTTCATTCCAGACATTCTATGAAATTATTCAGATTCTGCAGACATAATTTCACAGCT
Organism: Equus quagga; assembly: GCF_021613505.1. Classification (NCBI taxonomy): domain Eukaryota; kingdom Metazoa; phylum Chordata; class Mammalia; order Perissodactyla; family Equidae; genus Equus; species Equus quagga. The sequence continues at coordinate 83,113,146 of NC_060276.1, forward strand.
GGCTTTGTCCATTTAACAGTAAGAAGCATCATTATATACCTTTGTAAACATTTGAAATGGCTGCTTACTACTCATATGGACTCACCATAATGTATGTGGCCATTCCCTTCCTACTGAGCAGCTAGGTGGTTTCCTTCATTTTGCTCTCACAAAGCAGACTTCAGGGTACACCATTGGGCATAGCTTCATGAACATGTTGGATCATTTCTTTAAGGTAAACTCCTGTCTGTGGAGGAACCCGTCTTTCCCAAGAAACGGCAGGTGAGGACTGTGGGGCATAGGAAGCAGCAAAAGGGAGGAAGGAAGCAACTGGAGAATGGGAAGGTCAGCCGAAAAAGGAAGTAACCCAGGGTCACAGAGGCCTGGGTCCCTCTGCCAGCCCTCTGCCCATCACCACATCAGCCTGGCAGGCCACTTAACCTCCGTGAGCCTCAGCCTCCTCACCTTAAAATGGAGCACAGGGGAGTCAAGAGAAATGAGGACATCAAGCCAGATACCAGGGCCTGGCACAGAGCAAGGGCTGAATCAATCATAGGTATTTATTGTCTTGTTCCTGCTTCACCAGGCACGTCAGACCCCAAGGTCTGAGTGGCATATGCCAAGTGTATTTCAGCCAGTCCCTGCCAGGGGTGGGGTCGTGGGGATCATGGAGAAATCACTGTTGTCATTCTCACAAATGAGTAGCAAATGTTTACAGATTAAGGCAAATGAGAGAAGCATTAACTAAAACATGTTCAGAGACCTGAGAGGAGCTGAGGCAACTTCTCAGACCTTTTTCTTCCTAAGAGGTAATGTGATGATGTTGACATTTCTGGAAATGGTTGCAACTTTTTGGAAACACATCATCAATTACCTTCACAGAAACAGAGTATCACTAGCTGACCCACATATAGTACACCGGTCTAAGCGCTCCACATACATTAATTCACTCGTCACAACAACCCTGTGAGATAGGGCCTTGCAATCCCCTGAAGTGGGCAGTATTATTATCCTCCTCTTACAGATGATGAAATGGAAGCCAAGTAAACGGCTCAATGTCAAGCAGCGAGGATCACAACCCAGGGCTTCCAGCTCAACATTTGTGTTCCTAACCAACGAACTGCTGTTTCTTGGATGCGGGAGAACAGGGTCTTACCCCAAACCGATCTCCAATCCTTTCCAGAAGTGGATAGAGGGAGGCAGCAAGAACAGACAAGATCCCTCCTTCCTCCTTCCTTCAGGCTTTTCTTTGGACCTGCCTCTTGCCCACATATTCATCCCTAGTTTCCCTGCTTTCACGGGACATGCGGCTAGGAGACCACCAGACACAGAAGTGGCTGCAAGAACTGCTTTTTATCACCCCCTCAGGGAGGAAGCTTGAACTATGTACATGAATCTACAGTCTGGAAGCTCCGGAAGGGAGCATCTGTCTTTCTCCATGGACTAGGGCTCATGCGTCCCAGCAGAGGCATTTGAATCAGAATACTGCGGCGCGTGAAGCGGGTGACTCAGGGTGCCCAGCCATCAACTCCTGTGCATCATGGATAAGAGAGGGGGATTCAGAGCAAACCAGCTTGGTCCTGCACTGGTCCCCTAGTAGGTCTAATCCAGGTCTTTGGATTTGTGGCCCAACATGATTTCTGCTGACTTCTTTTGCTGGTGCAGTCCGTCATTAAAGAAACCGTCATCTTCCTAGGATCTTCTCCAGCAAGCGTCTTCAAGAAGACCCACAAACAGACAGAAAGGCAGCCCTCCCTCTCAGGAGCAGGACTAGGCAAGCCATTCCCTGCCATCTAGCCAAGTGCTGACAGGCATGACAATCAGGCTTCTAAAAGCCAGGCGAGAGTCCTAGATGTATGGAAGAGAGGAGGGAGGAACTCAGGACGCAGCCAACCAGCAGGAAAAGAACTCCACAGTCCAGTTTGAAGGAAGAAGAGAGAGAAGAAAAACAAATACAGAACAAATCCCTCAGCCCCCAGAGCATCTTGTCCACAGCCAAGGAGGGTAAGAAGAGGCAGAACATGCAAAAATCGGGGCAGGCAATTCAGCCAATCCCAAGATCCACGAAGTCAGCAGAAGCTCACAGGTCACTCTCCCTCCATCCGAAGTCAGAGACAAAAGCAGGAGGCACAAGCATTTATTGTTCACCCTTCCTGCATGGGCCCTTGTCATTGACACACCAAGTCATTTGAAAACCTTCACACCTATCCTTCAAAACAGCACCCTTTCCTTTTTACAAATGCAGAAACTGAGGCTCAAGGAACCGTGTCTCTACGCCCACTAATTACACACCACACTGATAACATGCAAAGAGGCCTCCATTTTGAAGACAGCATTTGAAACTGTGGGCTTAAAAAAAACCCTAAATATCCTTGAACTGTCTTTCACAGTAAACATTCGGGGGCAGCTATGACTTTAATCAAAAGGAGGAGAGTGAGAGAAATGGAGTACAATGTATACTGACTCACTGATCAGTAACGGGGAGGAGGGGTTCTTAGAAAAATGGGCAGGGAGGAGATTAAGAACAAAACTGTACCTCCAGGGTGCTTGCTAATTTTCGAGAAGGAAACCTGCTCTTTTGGCACCAGCCCCACAAATGCCACGTGGTGTCTCCTCAAGGGCAGTGGGCAGTAGGGGGCCGGAGCACACAGACCTGGGGACATCTTAGGCACACATCCTTTGGGTGCCAGCAAGAACTAGTCAAGACGGTGCAGCCTAGAAGGGGCCGTTATCAGGCCTGCGTGCCAGTCTCCTGGGCATGAAAATTCTTCCTGCCATCAGGAAACTGAGTGGCCACTAACCTCAAATGGACCCGGGGAGGCCAAGAGGCAAGATTTCAGAAAGAGGTGCCGTTGGCCCCAGCCTAAGCCAGCAAAGACAGAACAAAAATGTGAATTGCCACAGTGAGAGTGAGCAAGCAGGGGAGGGCTGACAACCCCACGAAGAGCAAAGCAGGCTTTCAGAGCAGTCACGTCACTGCCATCACCACTGCCGCCACCCGAGTCCTCTGCGAGCACCCCCAACGCTCGTGTTTTCAAAGAACTCGGCCAACCCAAAGTGGGTCACACGCTGAAACCCCAAGGGAAACTCAGCAGACCCCGGCTCCCGTGCAGTCAACCTGAAGATAATGCTGACTTTCCGGGGGGACAGGTGGCTTCAGAAACCTGCCCCGCGATACCTGGAATCCCGGTTACCCTGAGCCATCTGCTTTCCGAAAACAGGGTTTGAAGGCGGCTGTGAAAGCCACCAAGTTATGTGGGCCATCGCTCTGCTTCCCCGAGCTACAGTCTGGGTCAGTGCCAACTCTAGGACTTACGGACCACCCAGCGGGGTGCGGGGAGGAGAGCAGTGCCTTGTGCTATGAGCTCCTTTTACAGCAGTGGCTTCATTCATGTGGCCATGAAACACAGTAAGAAACACATTTTACATCATAACCGAGCACACCCATACATGTGTAAATATATACATAGATATAACTGAAAAACAGTCGTTCTTTGCATGAAACACCACTTACCTTTACTACACATTGTCATGCACTCTATTTTCTACGCTGTTTCTTTTTTTCAATGTTTGCTGGAATCCAGTAAATTGATTTCACATCTCGTAAAGGGTCAAGGACAAGTAATTATGAATAACCCTGGCTCTGCCACCTATCAGCTGTGTGACCTGGAGCAAGTTACTTCATCTCTCTATGCCTCAGTTTCCTCATCTGCGAAGAGGGTATAATAGTAATACCTACCTCAGCAAGCTGTTGAACAGACTGAGGAAACATCGGGAAACCGCCCGTAAAGTGCTTAACAAACAGTAATCCCTTCCAAATTCCCACGGAGGGAAGTGAGGCTCTGAAAAGGAAAGCAACTTGCCCAGTACTGCCCGGCTGGTAAGGCCTGTCACCCAGCCTGGTACAGCAGTTGAAAACTGGGGCACTAGAGGAGGACCGTCCCAGCTCTGCCACTTTTGGAGTGTGTGGCCTCAGGCCCACATCCTTAACCAAGATGTGCTGCCAGTTTTCTGTGGAATAAAAGAGGATCATTTTCACACGAAATCCTCACTCTCCAGACAACTAAGATGACCTGTGGCCCATCCTGTTTTGACTTTGATTGTTCTGGTTTCCCCTAAGGCTGCCAAGTCAGAGAGCAAGGTGGGTCTCCATCCATTCAGCTACAAGTGAACCTAAAAATCATTGAGGCCTTCCTGTGCATCAGCCCAGGGACAGACCCTGGAGACACAATAGTGAGCAAACCCGACCAGGAAGCTTACAATTTAGTGTGGAGGAAGACATAAAAAAAATACTCACAGTCATTCTTTCAACAAACATTTATTGACCACCAGTTAAGTGCCGGGCACATGGCAGGCCCTGTGGGAACACAGCAGTGAACAAAGGCAGACCACGTCCCTACCCCTCACGGAGCTTACAGTCTAGCAGGGCAGAGAGGGTCATCCAATAATCCCCTAAAGAAGGTCTAACGACAAGCTGAGGTCAGTGCCTTCAGAAAAGGCAAGATGCTCCACAACAAAGGGCCCTGGCCCACACGACAGGGTCAAGGAAAATGAGCAAAGGAGGGGAAGGGGAGTGGGAGGCTGCTCAGAACACCATGGGGCATGATGGATTCAACCTTGAATGAGGGGAGCTGGAGGCATCTTTGGGACATCAGCCAAGTGGAGACAGCGAGTTTGGCTATATGAGGCTGAAGGAGAAAGCAAGGAGAAAGCGAAGGGCCAGAGAGTTCAAAGTAAAGCAGCAGAGCATGGTTCCAAGGCAAGAGAAGAAAGTGTTTTAAGTAAGAGAGTTCAATCACTTCAAGAAGTACACCAAAAACCGCCTATGGACTCTGGCAGATGCGGGGGCTGAAGCAAGTGGAGAAGGCAAGCGTAAGCAACTCTTTAGAGGGGGTTGGCAATGAAGCAGAGGAGAGTGATGAGGTGCCGGCCAGGAGCAGCAGGGGCAGAGGTGGGGTCAAAGGACAACTTTTGAAGACAGTAGAGACGCTGGCATGTATAAGGGCCAATAGAGGATCAGGTGAGGAGGGCAGTGAAAAACTGCCAGGAGAGAAAGGGTAATTGATTATGTCAGCTTCTGGAGCAAGGGGCAGAAAATGGAACCCAGAGCACAGTGGGGGAGCTGGCCTGAGGGAGGAGAGGGGCCCGCTCCTCCCCTATACCACAAGGGAGGGGAGTCATTTTGCAGGCTTGAGGCTGCAAGTTGTGGGGAGTTACATTCTCATGTCTTCTGTTTGGTTTTTTGAAGCAGGAAGCAAAGTCTGAAGGTAAGAACATTCCAAAGAGTCACATGAGGGAAGAGACAAGAGTGGATCAGAAAAATGTCATAGGACTGCCAGGCAGGGTGGAAAACAATCCTGAATTTTTGGGGATGCTCATCTCCTCTGCTAACGGCATTCTCTCACATGCCTGCTTGGCTGACCAGCGCTATGAAAAACTGGAGTTTGAGGAGATTGGGATGGACAGGCTTCCCAGAGGAAGCACTCTTAGAACCGAAGGCTCAAAATGAGGAGACTGCAAGGGGCACAGAACCAACATTCCTGGTGACGGAAACAGCACAGGCAAAGGCCCTGAGGTAGAAAGGGGCAAGACACCTTGGAAAGACCACAGTGATAGGAGCCCAGAAGGCAGAGGACGGCATGAGGGGAGACTAGTCGCCATGGAGGCCAGATTGGGGGAGAGAGCAGGTGATGCTGAAGGCCATGCTGAGGCTTTCTTGGTCTCTATTTTTAAGAGGAATAGGACATCTCATAAGGGTGCTAAGCCAAGGCGGACCAGGAGGGCTCCTCCCCACACTAGCCCTGGAACTTCGGACTCTGAGAGCCTCAGTTTGCTCATCCAGGAAAGGAATAAAAACAGTCTATCTCACAGGAAGCATTGAAAGGATTGGATGAGACTCTGCATGCAAATACTCGGCAAAGTGCCTAGCAAAGAGCAGGGTCTCGGCCAGGTCTCACACAACAAGCCCTCTGTGCCTACCCCTCCCACCCAGCTCCACTACAAGCCCTTTGACATCTTGCACCAGCCTGTATCTTTTTCCCTGTTTGAACCCAGCATTGTGCCCAGCACATAGTTAGGCTCTCAATAAATGCCTGCCGATGGATCATCTCTAAGCCTAAGGGTTATCAAAAGCCTGGTCCAGCAACCCAAGAAGTGCAGCCATTTCGCCTTCTGAGCTGTATCCCAATGGCTGCACCCTTCTCCCACGCCCCCCACCTGATGTGGCTGCACCCGGTGCACAGAGGGCCAACACTTCCTGAACGGGAAGCCCTCTGTGACAGGGCTCCCACAGATTAAGGCTATCCCCTGAGATCCTGCACCATTTCCCAGGAGGGCTGAGTCGCAGGGGGTGGCTGTTCTTCAACAGCGCTCCAAGTCACCAGCAGCACACAGGTTTTAAAACAATAATAAGTTGAATGTACTCGCCAAGAAAGCCACCGACCTACAAAGAAAATCTTATCGCTGATCTTGCAATGAGCACCAACCTCCCCTTTGCAAGAGCTGAGATCAAAAGATAAAGAAGCTATCAAAAAGCCATCTGCCCACTTAAAATAATATCACAAGTCATGTTAGGAACCACAGACCTGGGGCCAGATACCAAAACAATTGTCTGAAAGGGCTGCTTCAATTTCTCCTTAAAACCACCCATGTATTTTAAAAGAAAAACACCCTCTCCACCCACCTTGGCCCATCTGCCATCTTTTGATTTCTGTTCCCTTCCTTTCACACTGTAAAATGACCAAACTCCATTACCCAAACTGTCGCATCTTACAGTCAGGGCTCCCATGACAGCCAGCTGGGATGACGACTTGGGAAAAGTGACAGAAATAAAGGCGATTCTGCGGCACTGGAACAGCTCAATATCTTGATCTGGGTGCTGGTTACACAAAAGCATAGATACGTAAAAATCCATTGAGCCCTCCACTTAAGCTCAGTATACTTTATGTAGGGATAGCTCAATAACGGGTGGGGGGAGGTAAAAGGAAAGCATGACATGCTGGGAAGACCAGGAGCAAAATGCAGAATTTGCCCTGAATCCTATCAGGCCTTCAAGAGGAGCAGTAGTTTTTTTTAAAAAGCCCCTAGCATCTCCTCCCTAGTCCTGTCACTCACTAGCTGAGTGTACTTGAACAAGCTGGCTCACCTCTCTGAGCTACCTCAGGTTCCCCCCCGCTACTAAATGGGCATAATCACAGCACCTACACCACACAGCATGCAGAGCAGGACTCAGGAGAGAACAGACTTGAAGCTCCTAGCATGGAGATCAGTAAATGCTGGCCACCGTTCTCCTTCACAGCCATCACGGTTCAGTTACATTGCCCATCTTTGCTGCGGCCAATCTGGCCACACAGTGACTGTCATTCCCCTTCAGCAGATGAAGAAACTGAGGCAAGGCCACACAGCTGACGAGAGGCAGAGCAGAGTTTGGGAGCGGAATCCAAGGAAGTGTATGTGTGACTTCCTAAGTATAAATACTAGCTAACACCTACGTGGCACTGCTCTGAGCCAGGCTCGGTTCTGAGTGCCTTTACTCGTCTCCCGGGAAGCAGATGCTGTAATTCTGTTTTACGGATGAGGGTACTGAAGCACAGTACAGTTAAATGAGTTGGCCAGGGTCCCAAGGCCAACAGATGGCAGGGCTGGGATTTGAACCCAGGCTCTGATGACAGAATCCACTCTCTTAATGCAATAAGGAGAGCCATGCTGCCTGCCCGCCTTAGACGAAGTCTCAGGTGACTGTAGGGTCCACAGGTCGGTAAGTGGGTGCTTGCTCAGTGACCCAGGCACATCTGCCCACCAGGCCCAAGCTAGACCTTTCTGAACCACTCACAGCCTAAGGCCTTGCCAGGAGCACAAATATCTTGCTGCAGCCAGAGGCTTCTGATCAAGCACACACAAGGTCCAAAAAGCATGTTCCCATTCCCAGACCTCCCTGGAGCAGGGAAATGTATGCATCTCCCACACATGCACAGAGAATCTACTCATCCCAGGCTGGACTTAGGTGACCCCAAAAAGAATCAGGCCTAGCTGCTACCCTTGAAGAACTCATAGCTTGATGGAAAAACCCGAGGAGAATCTTGTATCAGGGCCCCCTGGGGGTTAACTGGTTCCTTCTCCCAGGCCCTGAATGGTCACAGGTGCTATGGCAAAAACAAAGGACACGAGCTTCAAGTCCAGGCCCATCTGGTTCTGCCTCTGCCAGAGCCACTGCTTCCCTGTGAGAGCAACTCAGCCCCTCGCCTCTGCAGAAAGCCTCCGACTAGGTTAGAGCATAACAGTAAAGAGAGTGTACAGACTTCAAGGTCAGACGTGGCCAAACTGGAAAAGCCAGGCACCATCACTTCCTCAACCAGTTTCTCCCTCTAGAACCCTCGTTTCCTGCTCTGTCGAGTGAGAATCAGATTCCCTGCCTCCCACCGGCAAGGCCCTTGGTTCACACTGTCACTGCAGTTCTTTCCACTTCAACACAGTGCCCATCAATCACGCCAAGCTCCTTCCCACCTCAGGACCTTTGCACTTGCTGTTCCCTCTGTCTAGAACATCCTTGCTCCAATGTGTGCATAACTGCTCCTCTTTATCATTCAGGACTCAGTTTAAACAGCACCTTCTCAGAAAAGTCCTCCCTCTTCCCTTTTCTACAAACTCTCCCCCCCCATTACTATGCACAACTCTTCTTATCATCATCCAGGATTCACCTCCTCAAAGGCCCTCCCCAAACACCCTGTCTAAAGCAGCTATTCCCTCCCACACTATCGCCTTACTCTATTTTTTTCCCCTCAGCAGCTAAGCTTATGCCTATGTATCTTATCTGCTTTCTGATTGTTTTTCGAATTGTCTCCCATAGAAGCCTGCATGATCCTTGAGGGCAGGGAAGATATCTGTCTTGTTCAGGGCTTTACAGTGGAATTCAATAAATGAATGAATGAAACCCCAGTTATCTAAAACAGAGCCTAGCACATGTTTGGCTTCCATTACTCTTTGACTGACTGACTGCACCCTCCTCCCCGTCGTGGAGAGCAGGCCTGAGGGGTTCCTGAGTCGGGATACTTGTCCTCCATCCTAAACACAGCCCTGTGTTGGCGGAGGTGGCGCTGGCAGACATTACCTGCGCCTCACCGGCTTCATGCAGCTCTTCAGCTGCCTGGCCTCAGCCTCCACGGGACCCTGGCACTCGGGCTGTGGCTCCAGCTGCTGCTGCTGGGGCAGCCCTTCGGCATCAGTGGGTGTGAGAGCGGGTGCAATCCGGAGCAGGACTGTGTAGTTGCGGCCGTGGTTGTTGGCCCAGAAAGTGCCCTCGGGGGTCTCATAGCGCACCACGAAGTCCAGGCGCGCCCCATCGCCCGCGCCCTCAGCAAAGGGCAGCTGGAAGGCAAAGCGGTCGGTGCGGCCGCCGTCGTCGGGCGAGGAGGCGCACGCCTGGCCGGGGCCCAGGCCCAGGCCGGGATCCAGGATGGGGTCTCCTGCTCCTGGTCCTCCCACTCCTGCCCCCGGCGGGCTGCGCGGGACGTAGCGCGCGGGGTGGTCGCAGAAGGAAGCCCAGCCGTCGTGTGAGGCACGCACGTGCACCGCCTTCTCGAAGGAGCGGTTCAGCACGCGCACCAGCCCGCGCAGCACCGGCGGGCGCCCCCCAGGCACCCACACTCCGGCACCCCCGGGGACCGCTCCGGGAGGCGGCAGCAGCGCCTCCAGCTCCACCATGACGCGCCCCAAGCGCTCCAGACGGCCCGGCGCGGGCGGCAGCGAAAATGTGGGCACCAGGTAAAACCCCCCGCCGGCGGGGACGGGGCACAGCGGCGAGGGCTCGGAGTAAGCTTCCTCTTCCTCCTCCCCTTCATCCCCATCCTCGCCATCGTCGTCCTCATCAGCCCCACCGCCGTCGCCATCTTGCCCGGCCGCCGCCGCCATCTTGCCCGCCCCGGGCCCGCCCCACGGCCGGTAGCGGCGCAGCTGCGCCAGCGGCAGCCCCAGGGCCTCGTCGGCGAACAGCACCCTCCGCGGGGCCGCCGCTGCCTCTACAGAGGTGCGGGGCTCGCCCGCGGCCGGCGAGGGGGGCGCGGGATGCCGCAGCGGGGGCTCCGCAGGGGCCGTGCGCGCCATATCGGCGGCAGCGGCGGCGGCGGCGGCACCGACGGCACCGGCGGCGGGACCGGCGGGGGCAGGGCCTGAAGGGGCGGGCAGCCAATAGGAAGGCCAGCGCAGGGGGGGTACGGCTCACGGGGAGCGTAGTCGGTGAGCTGAAGACAGGCATAGCAGAGAGCGAATGGGAAGCCGCGCACGGATGACGTAGGCGGTGCGTCGCGTGCAGGAGAAGCATGCAGCCAATGGGGATGCCCGAGAGTGGGCGGTGTGGGAGGCAGGATGATCGGAGATCAATGGGGAGGCGTGAATGGGGGGTGCTGGTCCGAGATGAAGACACAAGTAGGACAGCTAGTGGGGGAGTGTGAGCGGGAGCGGCGTGTGGGCGGCGGGGAAAATGGACTGGCTACAAGCGATGGGGGTAGCAGGGAGTGAGCAAGTGAAAAGTAGGAGATTTGTAGGTTGCGTAGGTAGCGGGATGGAAGAGACAGCGAACAGCCAATGGGAAGTCACGCGCTGGGTGTATAGAAGAAGGATGACGATAATAGCTGCAGCTAGCCAATGGGGAGCCTTGTGAGCGTGCACTAGCCTTCAAAGGGCGGTGCTAGGGTGGTGCTAGCCAATACGGAGGCTAGAAGAAGCCCAAGAGGCGGTGTGTGAGCGGCCTCGGAGACGGGACTGGAGAGGCAGAGCCAATGGGGGTGTGCGATGAAGACGGGAGCGAGGAAGAGAGAAAGCGGATAGCCAATGGGAGAGCCAGAGTTGAAGGCAGTTGAGCCCGCAAAGAGCGGTGCTAGAGCGGGATGAACCAATGCAGAGGCTGGAAAGTGTAGCAGGAAGGACACGGAGGCGGGACGGGAAAGAGCAGGGCCAACGGGGTGTTGCAGATGGTGTAAAGGAGGGGATGAACAGCCAATAAGGAAGCCAGAGGAGAGGATGGTGCATAGACAGTCTGGGCTGTAGGGTCGTCCAGCCGCAGAACCGTAGAATGCTGGCAGCCATTGGGAGGAGTGTGCCTCTTTTGGATGCATTTACTTTCTCCTTAAACCCCTGTGATTCCCCATTGCCCCAGAGCTTTGAACGCCCAGAGCCCCTGAAGACCTAGACTGCACCCTAGTATGAGATCTAAGAAAGCAAAACGGACTCTCTCGTAGCAGTTACTGGGTCTCCCCTGCCCACCTCCGAGCCTTTGCTTGTGGGGTACCACTAGCCAAGAATGCCCCTGATAGTCACCCTCAGCATTCTCCAGCACGTGACACCCTTGACGAATGAGTGGCCAAATGAGAAATTGAGCTTTTTTGGAAGATGCGCTTTTTCTAACTTCAGCTCAGGAAAACACTGAGCCTGACTGTACGCCGCCGACGGTTGATCCGGCATGTTGGCCTACGTTGACTAACGTAATCACAAATCAGAGGCCTGTCGTTCTTGCCCCACTCAGCCCTCCACACCCCACAGTGGCCTCACTTACCTTCCTTCTGTGCCCGTCTCTGCTCCTACTGTCCCCTCTCCCAAGAGCGCTGCTTCTGCTTCCTCCATCTAATGAACTTTCGCTCCCCTTTCACCCTTCCTTTGAGGTCTCACCTCCAGCGGGAATTGAATTGTAACTTTTTTCCCCTGAACATGTCCGTTCATACATTCTCCTTCCATCCTGGCAGGATTTTCTCAACACCTACTGTATGCAAGGTTCTGACACACAGCATCCCTAGGAGGGAGGCAATCCCCCCAGCAGGCCCCTTTTCCTCATGTCTCAGTGTCCAGGATGGGGTCATGGGTCAGGAAAGAATATGTTTAGCTGGAAGTAACAGAAAAATCATGAAAGAATGGGAGATTATGCAAGGTAGAACTTTATTTTTTTCTCACCTACAAGTTCAAGCTGATAAGTAATCCAGGGACTCCTTTCTGCCCACCCATTTAGGGCATTGTCTGTGTCCTGGCCTGGCCCCAAGACTCTCATCCTTCAACAAATCCTGTCAGCTCTCCATTCAAAATGTTTGCCGAATCCACCCTCACCCAGTCCACTGCAGCACGGTCCTCAGTCCCCTGGACTATTGCGGTAGCCTCCCTCTCACCGGTCCCCTGCTTCCACCCTCTCTCCTACAGTCTGTTCTACACTCAGCAGCCAGAGGGATCCTGTTAAATCCTAAGACAGTTCACATGTCTCTGCTCACAACCCTCCCTTGGTTCCCCTCTCACTCAGAGTAAAAGCCAAAGTCCTTACTGTGGGCTACAAGGTCCTGCATGGTCTAAGCCACTCAGTCCCCTCTCTGACCTCACCTCCTACCCCTCTTCCTCTTGCTCACACCACTCTAACCATACCAACCTCCTTAGTAGACCCTGAGCAAATCAGGCACCCTCCCACCTCAGGGCCTTTGCTGGTTGTTTCCTCTGGAATTACTCAGTTATCTACATGGCTCCCTTCCTTACCTCCTTCAAGTCTTTGTCAAAAGCCCCCTTTTCTGGGGACTTTCACCCACCTCTGTTTAATCCTGCCCACTCTTCCCCAGAAGCCTTCCCTGTGAGAGGATATAGTCCAGTAGAGAAAGGAGGTGGTAACCTCCACCCCTCTCTGCCCACCTGACCCCCTAGTCCTCACTCTGCAAGGGTCCTGGCTCGCAGCAGCAGCAGCAGCATCACCCCTCCCACACCCAGGTCCCGCTCAAGTGGTCTCCTGGGACTCGTTGGGCCACACCTCTCACTCAGTTTTCCTCCTACTTCCCTGGCCACTCCTCTCATGGAGCAAGTGACAGTAAGGGAGAGATGGTCTGGGGAGGGTGTAAGGAGGATGCAGCCCACAACTCTGACCCTAAAAGAGAAAAGCAGCCCCCTCTCTCAGGAGGGGACAGGTCCTAGGGCAGGGAATGAGGCCTCAGCTTCTTCAAATGGCCTGGTTTATAGTTACACAGGAGGTGTAGGGAATGTTCAGACCCAAGTTCACAGGGAGTAAGGGGTCATTCACCTTGGGGACATCTCCAAAGTTGGTTTCCCAGGACTCCTTCCTGACAAGCTTGTTCCTCGCCCCTTCTCGCTCCCAACCACATGCTGCAACATCTGTTAAGCCCTGCTGTACACAGGGGCCCTGCAAGCCTCCAGCCTGAGGACTTCATCCCACCTTGTGCCTCCCCTGGCTGCCTGGCACTCACAGAGCATCTTTGGGTCTCTGACATGTCCCACCAACTCAGAAGCCTCAACGAGCAAAAGTTTTGTTTTGAACTAATGGTAGGGAGGGTTGGTTTTTTTTTTAAATTGTTGTTGTTGGCTGATTTTTTTTAGGTCTTTTTTTTTCTATTCACCTTTTTTTTTTTTTTCTTTTTTTTCTTGTCTTCACAAAGCCAGGCCATCAGGCCCTCTCTGGGCTCTTCCAGAAAGGTAAGTCTGACTTGAGGAAAGAGGCTCTCCTTTTTTTGAGTGCTTGGGAGGTGGGGGGAGGAAAAAGGCAAAGGAGTGAAGGGGTGGGTCTTGGCTACTAAGTTTGTATCATGTGAATAAATAGCCGTTTCCAATTTCTCTTCCCTAGGCCTGAAGCCAGTCTTGCAGAGGGGTCGGACTGGACCCTGGATGACAGAACCCTGGGCCATGCAGAGCACTGGGGAGCCAGACCCTGAGAGTCTCGACCGTGGCCTGTCAGGAGAAGCCCCTGGGGGCTAGTCTCCTCTGTTGACCATTGGTTGGAGGGGGTGCCCGCTGAGGAGAGGAAATGCAATCGCTAATTCTTGGACAACCTTAAAACCTCACAAGCTTCAAGCCCCCAGAAGAATCTCCAAATCTCAGAACCTCCCTGTCATTGCATCCTAGAATTTAAAACCTGAGAACACTGGGCACAGGGAAACTTGGGGGTTTCAAAGCCCGGTGCCAAGGAAGGCAGGCCCCCCACTCGCCAGCTCTGTGATCTTGGGCAAGTTGCTCGACTACTTTGTGCCTCTGTTTTCCTATCTGTATGACGGCCACGATGACAAGATGGACCTCACGGGGCTGTGGTGAGGATTGAACGTGATCGTTTGTGAGAAGCATCCAGCACTGCGTCTGACACGTGAAAAATTTTAGATAAATAGCAGCTACAGGGATGATGGCAGATATTTGGAAAGTGGGATTTTTTGAAGTAGAAAACTGCAAAGGCTGAGGGCCTCAGAAGCATCAGGCCATGGTGCCCCTGACTCTGAGAGCGTTGGGATCCTAGTGGGCCTCTGGGCTTCATGAGGATGGAAGCATTAATACTGGGGGCCTGGTTGGGACCTTCCCTGTAGGGTGGTCTTGGGGTTAGCGCTCTCAGGCCCTAAGACATGATGAGGTGAAACTTTTCTCCCTCAGTGCTGTTCAGTGGATTCTGGGAGCCAGTGATTCACAGACCTCGATTCTGTGAATTGGGGTGGGGGGAGGCACTCCCTGCTTTTTTCTGCATGAAGTAACTTCCCTGCCCCTCACCCTCTGTGGGAAGATGTGTTGCAAGAGTGTCCAGAGCTCCCCTTCCCTGGCCAGTAAGAGCCGTGATGACCATATCAATTCCACCTAAGGGGAAACTGAGGCATGGCGCAGGGCAAAGCCACTGGAAACTCAACCCTATTCCTTGTCTTTCCCTGGTATTTCTCATCCACGCATAGGGCCTCAGTGCTGCTCTTTCTTTCCCCAGAGACCCGCAAATATCCTCTCCCTCACAGAGTGGTCTCTGCCTGCCTGGGACGCCCCTGTGATTTATTTAAGTTCTTTTCCCTTGTTTTTTTTTTTTTTTTTCCTAACTCTACACACTTTTGTTTAAAAACCTGTGGTTTCTCATGAACCTGTTATCTCATTGATACCTCTAACCTCTGTGGTGAGGGGAAGAAATCACATTTTCAGATGACTCGTAAAGGGCAAAGAAAAAACCCAAAATTTCAAAATTTCCGTTTAAGTCTCATAATCAAGAAGAGGAGAAACAGAGCAAGAGCGAGAGAGAGAGAGAGAGAGAGAACTATGAGAACCCCCCCCACCCCGTGATTATCAGCGCACACACTGATCGAAAAAAAAAATTGGATTATTAGAAGAGAGAGGTCTGTGGCTTCCACACCGTGGTTTTTCTTCTCGGTATAAAAGCAAAGTTGTTTTTGATATGTGACAGTTTCCCACAAGCCAGGCTGATCCTTTTCTGTCAGTCCACTTCACGAAGGTGAGTGTCCCCACTCTCCCCCACCAGATGCAGGTCCAATGGAAGAGATGGCAGTGAGGTAGGCACTGGAGGGTCAGGGGCCCTCCGGTACAGTCCAGGCGCACGCAGCTACTGTGGTCCCGGTCAGGTAAGGTGTCTTTTATAATAATAATAATAAATGCCAGAAGACTGACAGGTAAAGTACTTAATCAATGCTTGGGCGGAGGCAAAGTTAAATAAATTGATTGAGATGTAGATGGGTAGGATTTTTAAAATAGGTCAACTTCCAGTCTTTATGAATTTCAGAGCTTTGAACAACTTGAAACACTGCCCAGGAGTAACTGGAAATTTCAACTACATCTCTCGCATCTCTTCATCTCTTCTCCCTCAATATCTCCCATTCTCTCTGCTTCTGCGCGCCCTGTCTCAGTCTTTCCATGTTTCTCTGCCCCTCTCTTTCCTTGTCTGTTTCCCTGGCACTCAGACTCAATCCTCTGTCTTTCTCTGTCTCCTCCACCTTGACCAAACACCGTTTATCTCCTTTCCCCGTCTTTCTCTCACCGTCTCTCCTGCTCTCATCTTGCCTTCCCCTCCTGCCTTCTCATCCAGCATCCAGCACAGAGCTTTATACACAGTTGGAGCTTAATAATAGTGTGTTCAGTAACGTCAATGAGGACATTTACATTTTGCAAGACTGAGCATCAATTCTGTTTG
The DNA here is from genome assembly GCF_021613505.1 of Equus quagga. Lineage (NCBI taxonomy): Eukaryota > Metazoa > Chordata > Mammalia > Perissodactyla > Equidae > Equus > Equus quagga. Next base: position 83,129,032 of record NC_060276.1, read on the forward strand.
CTCTGATCGGAGGAGGACTGTGAGCTGTTGGGTCAGGCTGAACGCTTAACTGAATTTGTACTTGCACCGCATAAGAGACCCTTCTGGGGGCACGTCATGCATTTGTCAGTCGTGATTTAGCTGTGTGATCCTACCCCCAGGACCTCATGTGTGTGTGTGTGTGTGTGTGTCTGTGTGTGGCCAGAGTCCACATCCAGGACCAGAGCAGGCTGTTCAGGACTAGGGCAAGCTTGTCTCTGTAGGCTTAGCAAGTGCTCTTAGTATTTTTTTTAACCAGATTAGAATCATGCTATCTGTTGATTTTGTTTCTGCTTTATTCAATTAATAGGAGCATGTTTGTAGATCACTAAAAATTGTTTCAACATATGATCATTCATGGCTGTCAAGACTCCTCACAGTGGCATGAACCATGATTGGTTCGAACCAAGTGCCGATTATTGGATATTCGGGTCGTTTCTAGTTTTTCCCCGTAATCATCCCTGCTTTGTTCCTTGGACTCCTGAAAATGGAGTTGCTGGGGCAAAGGGTATGTGCATTTTTAAGGTTTCTGACCCTCTCTGCAAATTGCTCTTCCAAAAGGTTGTCCTGTTTTATGCTCCTTCTACTCAAGCTAACCCTGGGTGGGTATTATCATTTTTTAATCCCTTCTCAACATAACAGGTAAGAAAAAAATTACATTGTGGAAACTTGAATTCTTTGATTACTTATATTGTTTATTGACCATATGTGCTTTTTTTTAGTTGTCTGATCATGTCCTTAGTCCTAATAAGGTGTTCATATTTTTTCTTATTGATTTGTCACAGCTCTTTATTTAGAAAAGATATTAACCTTCCATCAGCCATACATATATAGCAAATATTTTCCCCCAATTCATCATTTGCTTTTTGTATTGTTTACGGTGTTTTGTGATGCTTATGATGTTTTTATATAGTCAAATAGGTTAGTCTTTTCTTCTGTGGTTACTGTCTCTGGTTTTGTGCTTAGAAAGTCTTTTCCCACTTGAAAATGAGATAAATGTTCACCCCTGTTGGCTTCTGATCTCTTTTATGGCTTCATTTTTTCCATTTAGTGTAGAGGTTAAGAGTGTGGGTACTGGAGCCAGACTGTCTGGGACAAACCCAGCCTACCCCAAGCCATCTGTGTGATTTTTAGCCAGGCATTTAACCTCTCTGTACCTCCATTTCCTCATATGTACTGTGATGCTTATAATAGTACCTACTTCAAAGGGTGGTTATAAGGATTAAATCTATTAACCATGTTAAGTGCTTAGCATAGGGCCTGGCATACAATAAACCCAAGATCAGTATTAGATATTATTATTTATCTCTTTAGTAGATCTGAAATTTATTTTAAGGTATATGATGATGGTGACATTTCGAACTGGGCAGGGAGGGGTTGGTGGGAAAATGGACTGATTATTCATTCAATAACTTTATTTTTCCCTTAATTATCCCAGAAACATTTGTTTAACACTCTATCCTCCACCATCCCCCAGTTTGAAATGCCACATTCATCACAAACGCGATTGAGCTTTCTATTCTGCTCTGTCCCTCAATGTCTGTTCTTGTACCAGGGCCACACTGCTTGGCTGATTGTTGCTTTGCAATACAATGTAGTACCCGTCTGCCAGCCAGCCGGCTGAGGCCCCAGGCATCTTGCCCTTTGTTGTTCCTCGTTATTTCAGGCAGCATCAGTTCTTCCAGCCAAAGACCATCGACTATTCTTATTTGGGGCCTCTCTCTCTCTGTCTCTCTCTGTCTCTCCCCCACCCTCCTCTCTACTTGTGGTGTTGTTTCTGTCTCTCTTGTTCTTTCTCTGTTTCCTTCATCTCTGTCTCCCACTTTGTGTGTACTTCTATGACTTTCTGCTCCTATGAGTCCCTCTCCACCGCTCCCCCGTTACTCTGTCTCTCCTTCTCTCAGCGTCTCTCTCATTCTCTTTGTCACTGTGTGTGTCTATCTCTGTCCCACCTCATGTCTATCCCATCCCTGTCTCTCTTGTTCTCTGTGTCTCTCTGTTCCCCTATGTCTATCTCTCTCTATTTCTGTCTCTCTTTGACTCTATGTATCCCTGTCTCTCAGCCAGTCCCCTGGATAGAGGGGCAGTTGTCAACTTGAAGCCCTGCAGACATCTAACAACTCACCCAGACGCAGAGCCGAAGGGCCCTGGCCCTCATCTACTCCACACCTCTCCCCTCCCCAGCGTACAGAGGGGCAAACTGAGGCCCAGAGATGGATGTGAGGGCCTCTCCCAAGGCCTCACAGAGATACAGTGGCAGAGTTGAGACCCAAGCTCAGACCTGAGGATTCTTGGTGGGACCCTGGCTCTGTCTCTCTCCCTGTTGTGGGCCTCAGTTTATGCCTCAGGCCCCATGAGGGAGGCTTCTGCCTTCTCACAGGTTGGACCCTCACTCGGGCAGGAGGATCCACGGTCATGGTGTGCGGCCCAGCCTCACAAGAGCTAGGCTGGGTGCGGTCCCAGGGCCCCATGGGTTAGGAGGCCTCGTGGCCAGAGGGCGGTGATACTGGAGGGACATAAGTCAGTCAGTCTGGCTGTGGGTCTGGCTGTGGACAGAGCTCAGCTGTGTCCCCAGAGCTGGCATTGGTCCCTGAAAACCTCCATCCCAGGGCCCCTCCAGAGAGCCTGGTGGTGGGCTCTCTACCGGCAAAAGCCAGGGCTTTTCCTGCTCCCTGCCACGAGGCCCTAGCTGAAGGCACGCCAGCCTCTACCTCCCCGTGCTTCCCTCCCCATCTCTGGCGGAGTGGCTGTGAGTTTGGGAATATTGTCCCAGAATAGACAGGGAGACCGAGGCCCTGCAGGTGTCCATTTGCCGATCACTAGCGTTTTGCTAAGTGTCTCATGTGCATTAACTTTGGAAGATGGGTACCATTACAATCCCAAAGCACAAATGAGCCTGAGGAGAGTTGCAGCTAGTGAGTGGCAGAGCCTGCCCCCAGGGTGGAGAAAGTAGAAGGCTTCTGACCCTCCTGCCTTCACAGAACTTATGAGGAAGGCTGAGGGCAGGCTTGCTGCAATTCCAGGCCTGGTAGGCACGAGGCACTATGAGTAGTGAGCCTCCTGTCCTTCAGGGAGTTCCAGTGAGTTTGGACACCAGGGACATTGGCCTTCACTAGTGAGAAGTTGGACCCACGGGCCCCACAGAATCTGTGGGTTTGAGATTCTGGGATCCTTTGAATCTAAGAAATAACGTTCTATGATTCTGAGCTTCTGGCCTAGTACAATTTGAAGACCCTGAGGGTCCCAGTATCTGTGGGGTCTGCATGGCACTCCCTAAGCATCAAACCTTGGGTATCTCCATGGCCCAAGAAGGGCCAGGTCTACAGGGCCCAGGGCTTGTCATGGTGGCCAGATGGACGTCACTCACCACATCCGCCAGCACCCACATCACCCCACCTGGGCCAAGCTGGCTGCAGGACGGGCCAGCCAATTCTCGGAACGAAACCTGTGGGGTGGGGTGTCTGCCCCTTTCTCTTCCTCCTTGGTGCCGATGAAGCCCAGCGCATCCGGCCGCCATGACGTCAATGGCGGAAAAATCTGGGGAAGTCGGGGGCTGTGACAACAGGGCCCAGATGCAGACCCCGATAGGAAAACACAATCTGTGTCCCAGAAACATCCTCCATGCAGCTTCTGAGAAACAGTCAGAAAGGGACGCCCCAACAGACAGTGCAGGAAGCCGGCTGCCCAGCCCAGCCCTCCAGGTACCCCACCACCAGACAGACCATATCCACGTCCCCTTTCTGAGAATGTATCTGTGCTTCCCTGAGTCAGGCTGTTCCAGATGTGTTTGGGGAGGACGTTTCTTATAAGCTCTCGCCAAGTGTCCAGGCAGCTTCAGAAGTGACCACAGGCCAGACATGTGGGCCAGGCTACAGTGATGGAAAACATCCACTCACTCACCCAAATCCATCTTACTTTACTCAGACCTCTGTAACAAAGTGCCACAAACCAGGGGGCTTAAACAACAGAAATTTATTGTCTCACAGTTCTGGAGGCCAGAAGTCCTAGATCAAGATGTCAGCAGGGCTGGTTTCTTCTAGTGCCACGAGAGAGAATCTGTCCGTGCCTCTCTCCTAGCTTCTGATGGTTTGCTGGCAATCGGACGTTCCTTGGCTTGTAGAAGCATCACCCCGGTCTCTACCTTCATTCATTCACTCACCTCCTCACAGTCACCGACATTCTCTCAGGCCCTTGTTCTAAGCCTCCATAGATGCGGGCTCCCCCCGAGAGACTGAGGTTAATACCTGGATTCTCACACCCTCCTCCCTCAGCACCACAGCTCTGACAACCCCATGAGCTGCCAGCAAAGAAAGGAAGGAGTGTTGATCCCCCAGAACCCTCCTTGTGCTCCCCCAGGCTGCTATCAGCAGCTGTGTGTCCAACTCAGTGCAGTGGGGTGAGGTGGGGTGGGGAGTTACGCGCGCGCGCGCGCGCACACACACAGCCCCATAGCAGATGGCTTGTGAAATGTGCACACACGCACGCTTTCTGGGGAAAGAAGTGGAGCTCTCAAGTCACCATGGGACTGTGCAGCTGGATGTTCCCTTCAATAAAATGGAGGTTGGATTAAGCAGTCCCTTCCATCTCTAGCTGGGGATTACAGGATTCGGAGAAAGCGAAGCCCTGCCCAATGGGGAGTGTAAGGTTCTGGGGCTCAGCAGAGGGGCCTGGAGCCATTATGGAGGGCTGTCTGGATAGGGGAAGAGGAAGAGCAGGCATTCCAGGCAGGGCAAATAGCATGAGCAAATAGCATGAGTCAGGCTTGGGGAGCAGAGATTGGGGTGAACTCTGGTGTAGGCTGAGTCGAGGAGCTCCCACAGGCCCTGGCTCAAGAGCCTGTCTCTCTTCCTCTCTGGCACCTGCCATGCCAGCTCTGTGCAGGGCAGGAGCTCAGCAATGAGCAGACCCTGCCCCCATCTGAGCTCCCGACTCCTGCACTCAGCTGCCCACTTGGCATTTCCAACCACATGTTTAACACCAGACTCTTCATGTCCCTCTGCACGTGGATCATCATGCCCAACTCTGCTCCCCCCATCTCCCCCATCTCAGGTAATGTCAGCTCTGTCCTTCCAGCTGTTCAGGCTAATACCCAAAAGTCACCTTGACCCTCCCTCTCTCACCCCCCACATCCAAGCTGCCAGCAAATTCTCCTCCACCTTCAAAACACTCAGAATCCACCCGCTTCTCACCACCTCCACTGCCGCCATCCTGGTCTGTGCCACCACCGTCGCTTGCCTGGACTGTTGCGTAGTGTCCTCACCAGTACCCCAGCTCCTGCCCTCGCCCTCCTAGAGTCTGTCCCGCTCACGGCAGCCCAAGGGAACTTTTGAGTCCATGCCCCTCTCCACTCCCAGATATGCCCAAGTCACTGAGGTAAAAGAATGCCACCAGGAGAGTCAGAGACCAGCCCCAGCAGAATCAGCAAAGGTTGTGTGGCCCGTGCAGGGTACAGGGAGGACCAGATGGCTGAGGCTTGGAGACAAGCCTCAAGTGGTGGGGGAGAAGAGCTGAGACCCGCTCTGGCTGAGGCCGTGCAAACCACCCTGAATTCCCGACTGCCCTCATGGAGGACACATCCCACTAGGGCTGGACCCGCATGCGCAGGCAAGCCATGTGCTGGACCCGTGCACGTCTCCACGTGGGGCATGCATGGAGAAACACGCATCCCTGTATTCCTGACACCAATGTGTGTGTGTGCAGGACTCGAGCTGGGGGTCCAGCTGTGGGGCCCTTTGGGACATGCCCCAGCCAATGCCTGCTCTGATCAGAGGGGGTATCCAAGTGGTTGAGTATTTCTCACCCCTCCCCCAGCACATGTGTAACTCCTTCCCCTTATGTCCCCACAGCCTGCCCTCGGACAAGGACCCAATGCCCAACTCCAGGCCAGCCAAGCCCTCAGCCCCTTCCTTGGCGCTCGGCCCATCCCCAGGAACTTCGCCCAGCTGGAGAGCTGCACCAAAGGCCTCGGACCTGCTGGGGGCCAAGGGCCCAGGGGCAGCCTTCCAGGGTCGGGACCTCCGAGGTGGGGCCCATGCCTCCTCCTCCTTGAACCCCGTGCCACCATCGCAGCTGCAGGTGAGGCCCAGGGCCCAGGATGGGGCAGGCAGGGTGGGGTACCTGGGCCTACAGGTGCCGACCTTTACTGTGGCACTGGGCGGGGGGCCCGGCTGGGGCACAGGAAGTGGTTTTCTGGGTCCCAGGCAAGTCTGTGACTTATGCAGATGTCACAGGGCCAAGAAAGTCCCCACTTAGCAGGTCTCAGAGATTCGAGGCTCTCCTCGACCTCCCAATCCCTGTCTCAGGAGAGGAGACCCTTTCATGGTCCCGCGGGCACGGCCATGTGTCCCCATCCCCATGTGACAGAGGAGAGGACTGGGGCCCAAGGAGGTGAGGTGACAGGGTTGAGGCCAGCTCTGCCACATACTAGCTGTTTAATCTTGAAAAAATCAGTCGATCTCTCTGAGCCTCAGTTTCCACATATGTAAAATGAGGATGGTCATAGTACCTGCCACATGGGGTTGTGGTGAGGAGTGGATGAATTAGCCACGTAGAACAGTGAGGAGGAAGATGGCATCTCACCTGCCTGCCTTCTCCCCCCAGCTGCCCACAGTGCCTCTAGTCATGGTGGCACCCTCCGGAGCACGGCTGGGTCCCTCACCCCACTTGCAGGCACTCCTCCAGGACAGGCCACACTTCATGCACCAGGTACTGACCCTGAATGGGCAGGGAGGATGGAGCAGATGGGAGAACTGGTGAGGGGGGCCAGGCTGAACCATGGCCCACATGTGCCCCCAGCTCTCAACGGTGGACACCCATGCCCGGACCCCAGTGCTGCAGGTGCGCCCACTGGACAGCCCAGCTATGATCAGCCTTCCACCACCCACTGCTGCCACCGGGGTCTTCTCCCTCAAGGCCCGGCCCGGCCTGCCACCTGGTAACACCACACCCCGCAGCTCCACAGAACCCCAGAGCCCCGAGTCCTTGCACGGGAGCAGTGTAGGCTGCTGAATCGTGGCCCTCAGGAGGTCAGAGGCGTCAGTTCTTATCATCTTGGAAACTCCAACCTCCAAAAAATGTCAGGCTCAGAACCTTAAAGATGCAGAATGTCAAACTCACAGAACTGCAGATCTTTGCAAAGTTAGTCAAAATGTCAGCACTAACAAATGGCAGTCTTTGAACTGCTCCACCAGAAGCCTTGGACGTTAGGGACAACAGAGCCCCCTGGGAGTCAGGGCCTGCGAGGCTCACGGGGGTGGGAAACTAAAAAGGATAGGCCTTGTGAACTGAGCTCCAGAGCCTGGCCCACAGTCCCCAGAAGTGCCCTGTCCCCACCTGCAGGGATCAACGTGGCCAGTGTGGAATGGGTGTCCAGGGAACCAGCACTGCTCTGCACCTTCCCAAGCCCCAGTGCACCCAGGAAAGACAGGTGAGCGGGCAGGGCTGGGAAGGACTCCCACCCTGCCATCCCCGCCCCTGACACCCTCTGTCCCCCCAGCACCCTTTCGACCATGCCCCAGGGCTCTTACTCACTGCTGGCAAATGGCGTCTGCAAGTGGCCTGGATGCGAGAAGGTCTTCGAGGAGCCAGAGGACTTCCTCAAGTGAGTGGGCTAAGCCCATTCCAGTCTGGGGGAGTCCCCAGTTTGTGGGAGATCTGGGGTGCAGGTCTCCACTCAGGCCTCATTCCGATAGGTAGTAAAATGAAAGAGGCAAAAGCTGAGACTGCAGGTTCAAATCCCTGCTCTATCACTCACCGGCTGTGTGACCTCAGGCAAGTTACTTAGCTTCTCTGGTCCTCGGTTTACTCATCTGTATACTGGGGCATAATAATAGAGGTGTACTATTATTTACCTCCATTTTACAGACAAAGAAACTGGGGCCAAAGAGGCTAAGTGTCTTGATCAAGATCACCCTGTTCCTAAGCAACAGAGCTGGGATTTGAACCCAGGCAGCCAGGCTCTAGAATCCGCATTCCTAACTGCTTTGCCCTGCTACCCCTCATGCCAACACACCAGCCTGATTTTACTGATCCCCAAAGTCCCAACTCCTCACAATGGCTGTTGCTGCCTCCCCTCAGCCCCATTATACACACACACACACACACACACCCCTTCTCCAACCACACCCAACTATCAGTGTCACCACCAGGCCTTTGCACAGGCTGTCCCCTCTACCTGGAATGCCTTTCCTACCTGGCCCACTCTCAGCTCACCACCCTTCCCACAACATCTCCAACACCCTGGCCAGGCTCACATGGCAAGCTCAGGCCTGGCACACAGTAGACGTCAAGTAGCATGTGTTGAAGGAATGACAGGTGCAAGAGGGAGACCAAGGTAGAGAGAGGGGAGGGAGGCTGAGACTCTGAGGAGGGACCTCCCAGAGGGTCAGGCCCTCCCCACTCAGAACACTGAGCCAAGAGGCCAGGCCCACCGTGGTCACCTGCTTGGAATCTTCCCCTCCTCAGGCACTGCCAGGCGGACCATCTCCTGGATGAGAAGGGCAGGGCGCAGTGTCTCCTCCAGAGGGAGGTGGTGCAGTCTCTGGAGCAGCAGGTGACATGGTGGGGGGAGATGGTGAACCTCATGTCCACCCTGTGCCAGGAGCCAAGCTCCTCCAGGATGGGGGCTGGCATAAAGGAAGGGAGGGGGCAGGGCACTCCCAGGGAAGGCCATGGCCTGGGCAAAGATGTGGCAGACAAGGCCAAGCTGAGGCCTCACTTTGTGCCTGTCCTCACAGCTGGTGCTGGAGAAGGAGAAGCTGGGCGCTATGCAGGCCCACCTGGCTGGGAAGATGGCCCTGACCAAGGCTCCGTCTGCGGTGAGCCACCCCAGGCCCGTGGGTGGCACAGACTACTGGGGGGCAGGGGAGGGGCCCTGCAGGGGGCAGGGGACCTATCCTTGCACCTAGACCTGGGAATCTGTCCCCCTCCACTTACAAACCCTCTGACCCTAAGATCCCGAAACAATGCGATTTTGACTTTTCAAAGCAATAGCAAATAGCCAAAGACACTGAATGTAGATCATGCGCCGTTGGCAGGACCAGCTACATAACTCGCAGGACCCAGTGCAAAATGAAAATGCAGGCCTCAGATTTCAAGATAAGGTCCGCAGAGCATTAAACAAAGTGCAGGGCCCTGTGCGACTGCACAGGTCACACGCCCACGAAGCCAGCCTGGGGGCCAGGCACCACTGCTGAGCACTTGGCTCATGTTAACTTATTTAATCCTCGTGAGGCCACCGTGAGGTAGGTATTATTATCGCCCCCAGTTCGCAGACGAGCAAAATGGAGGCCAGGGAGGCTTCGGTGATTTTGCCAAGGTCACAGTTGGGTAGTAGAGGAGCCAAGTTCGGCCCCAGCTCATGGCCACAGCACCGGTGCACTCACACGCTAGTGTCCACACCCACACTCTAATAAATATGGCTTGTGCTGCTTCATGGGATTCCACATCAGACTGGAATTGAGAGCAGGGCAACCCGGCTTTTAAAAACACTTTAATTATATAAAAGTAAAGTGGAAAGTTTAAGCCTCTGGGTCACCAGCTTCTCCCTTCTCACTCAGGCATCATCTGACAAGGGCTCCTGCCGCCTCGCAGCCACTGGCACTCCGGGCACCGCCGTCCCAGCCTGGCCCAGCCCCCAGGAGGCCCCAGATGGCCTGTTTGCTGTGCGGAGGCACCTCTGGGGCAGCCACGGAAACAGCACATTCCCGGGTAAGGCTGGTCCGTGCACTACGTCGTGCCCCCCCGAGCCCCTAATGGGCACTGGGAGTGAGGGGTGGACAGAAAGGAGCTCCATACTGCTCTTCCCCACCACTGCCACCCAGCCTTTGGGAACAACACATCTGCTTGCAAAAGCTTCCTCTCAGGATTTCCATGGCCTGCAAGGCCCCATTATGGTCTCAGCTGTCTCCCCTGGGGATTGGGGCTCACTTACTCTGGGCTTCAGCTATTCCATTTGGCCATCAGAAGGGAGGGAACTAGCTAAGTAATTCCCAGGGATTCTCCCTTCCTTCCCCCAGGAAAAGTGGGGTGATTCACCCGAGCTCATGAGTCTCCTACTGCCTGCAAGGCCTACGCTATTGGCTTAACAGGGATCAGGACCCTTGAGTGTCATCCTGGCTCTGCCACTTAACCAGTTACATCCCTTTGGTGTGCAAGTTACTTCACTTCTTCTAAACCTCAGGGAAAACAAGCCCCATTTTGCTGGAAGGGGTGCAGAGTAAATGATACAATTTATGTCAAGTGCTCAGCAAACAGTACCCGTGATCATGGAAACTGGTGTTAAGGGTGGGATTTCAGGCGTGCAGACAGGATGCTGTAGAGTGGAGGGCGGGGGAGGGAGCAAGGAGCTCCCGGATGGGGCCTGATTCTCCCCGCCCACCCCAGCAGAGTTCTTCCACAACATGGACTACTTCAAGTTCCACAACATGCGGCCCCCTTTCACCTATGCCACTCTCATCCGCTGGGTAAGCAGGGCAGCTCAGGATGAGGAGAAGGAAGAGAAAGAAGGGGTGGGGGGGGACCTGCCTCCCAAACTCCCACCCACCCCGCCCCCGCTGAGCACCCCCAGGGCGGGCTCCTTCATGAACAAACCCGTAGCTTCAGATGTGATCCCCCGTGCTGGCTTCACCCGAGACCTACCCTTGAACCCAAACCGAAACCACCATTCAGGCCAGTGCAAGCCAAATTCTGGCCCTAAACCCACCCCTTTCCTGATGTCCATCTCAACCCCATACTTAACCCTCTCCCAGACCTATAAATAGCCCAAAAACGAACCTCATTTCTTCCCCTGGCCCTAAACCCACCCCAGGTATTATCCTAACTCCTTCCCCAGCCCCGACATACCCCACTATGTCAACACATCCCCCAGCGGGACTCCATCCCTAACCCCTTCCTTGTAACACCTGGCCTTTAACCTCACCCCATCCCAACTCCTTCATCTGAATCTCCCTAATGCCTTCCCAGAACCATCACTAGAGCCTGCCCGGACCTTCATCCTAGGCCTACACGATGCCACAGATTCCCCTACCAAGGCCCATCCTGACCCAAAACCTCATGGCAGCCGTAATCGCTGACCCTGGATTTAACCCCATTCTTAAATCCAAACAAATCCAATGCCCTGACTGACCCTTGGCCTCACTCCACACCTAGCCCTAGCCATGCCCCTTAATGACTACACACAGCTAACTTCCACTTCGCCACAGCTAACTTCATTATTGACCCTGAACCTAACCACATCCTTGACACATAAAGTAGCTAGATAACTAGGCCCATCTCTGACTCCTGACCTAATGCCATCCCATCCCTCGACCCTCAACTCACCCCAGTCCATCCCTAGCCTGACCTTTAACCAATCCCTTCCCTCACCTTGAACTCTGCCTGGTCCTTTACCCCTTCCAAATCCTTAACTTCATCCCACTCCTGGCCCTTAACTTCCCAAACCCTGAAATGTCACCGCTACAAAGAACCCCAACTCCAACTCTATCCCAGACCTGTAACCTAACTCCAGCGCCAACCCTTAACCAGACCCCACTCCAACCTCAACCCTGATCCTTTACCTAACCCCCTCCTGCCCCCATCTTCACCCCACTTCTAACCCTGTCTCTGACCCCACACCATCTCCCTCTCTCCCTTCCCCTGCCCCCACAATTCCACCCCATGTCAGATGGCCCAGGGTGGGCCACTGCCCCTCTCAGCCCAACTTTGGGAGAGCGGCTCCCCTTACCCCACACCCCCTAACCCCCAGGCCATCCTGGAGGCTCCTGAGAAGCAGCGGACACTCAACGAGATCTATCACTGGTTCACACGCATGTTCGCCTTCTTCAGAAACCACCCTGCCACCTGGAAGGTGAGCTCCTCTGGAAGTGGCAGTGGCTGGGAGGGCCTCAGATGCCACCAGGGTGCTGGGCCAAGCCAGGTGGGCCTGGGGCTGGGCTTGTAGGCATGTTGGGAGGGGGCAGGAGGTCGGGTTTTGGTGAGGACTGCTGACCTCAGAGCATGACTGCCCGCCCGCTCCCCCCGCCCCCGGCCGGCTGGCCCTCCCTCCACAGAATGCCATCCGCCACAACCTGAGCCTGCACAAGTGCTTCGTGCGGGTGGAGAGTGAGAAGGGGGCTGTGTGGACCGTGGATGAGTTCGAGTTCCGCAAGAAGAGGAGCCAGAGGCCCAGCAGGTGTTCCAACCCCACACCTGGCCCCTGACCTCGAAACCAAGGAAAGAAGGAAGGAAGGACAGGGGCCAAATTGGGGGATGGAAGTGGCAGGGGGCAGGGGTGATAGGCCCTGGACCTGCCCGCAGGGACCAAGAAGTGAGGTGCACACTGTCTTGCCTGCCGGGGACCCCGCTCCCCAGCTGACCACCCTCCTGGATCATATGCTCTGCACCAAGGCTGCTCAGAGGGGCCCCAGCCCTACACCCCTGGCCCAGCCTCCTGCGATGGGCTCTCCAGCCAAAATGAGCTTTCACAACCAACCACACACACAGCCTGCCTCAGTCACTCTCACAGATGACCTTGGGGCTGGAAAAGACACACAGATGGTCACAATCCTGTCGCTTGGACTCAATACAAACCCCAAAACACAAAGAGCCTGCCTTGGTACACTCAGATGACCTCAAATCTGCATAATCACACAGACAATCACGCCTGAACACAGTCTTGTCAACCCCCATACCCCAAAGCACACACTCCCAGCCAGCCTCTGGGCCCACAGGTGCAGTGTCACACAGGCCATGCCCAGACACCCGTGCAGAAGCAGCCTCAGTACCTACAGGATCTCAGGTCCCAGAAAGCCATGCAGACACATACCAGTCACGCACGGTCTCAAGCAGCTCCTAACACATATGCTCAGTCACACGGCCCTTGAGAACTCACCTGTGCATCTTGCACACACGCACACCCACACAGCGCCCCAGCGGGTCTCCTGAGTCCCACACGGACATGCATGGCCACACACACTGACTCACCAAAATGTACCGAGGCTCAAACGCCACCCACCCCCCACCCCTGCCCTGTGTCCCTAGCCATGGCTCAGCTTAGACTGCAGTCAGAGCCCCTCATTTATTTGGGATCCAAGGCCCCAACCCCCAGTGCTGTCCCCAATAAACTGCAGCCGAGCTCCCACACTCTGGATGATCACCCCAGATAAGGGTTGGAGTCAGGTGGGCAGGGGTCTAGTTCAAGGCCACAGCAGGAGGAACTAGACAGCTAACAGAGAATGGCTGGGGCAAGTGCTTGGCCATCGCCCCCTACACCCCAAATCCCTGTCTAAGCCGGGGGGAGACCCCTGCTGGGGGCTCCTCAGGCCTCACGGACCCGCCCCAGGAGGCCAGCGTTCTCCTGGCGAAGGGCTCGGTAGTCCTCGCGAATCTTCTCCAGGTTGCTGAGGGTCTTCTTGCCCATCTCCGTCTCAATCTAAGGCAATGAAATCACATCCCTTCAGCATGCAGGGCCCTTTCCCAGCTCCTGCTCACCACCTCCCTCCATTACCTCCACTCGGGGCCCCTCCCGCGCTCCTCCCACCCCCTCCAACAATAGCCTGCTCTGTCCCACTGCCAGGCCTTTGCATGTGTCATCCATCCACCTAAAGTGTCCTTTGCTGCGTGGCAGGGTTACCCACTACATACTCAAGCTGAAGCCTCTGCCAATGGCCCTAGGAGGCAGAGGGCCCTGTGAAGACCCTCAGGAAGAAGCTGGGGCTCAGAGTAGGATACTGGCATGTCCTAGGTCACCCAGCTACTAAGGGGCAAGGCTGAGACTCCAGCCGTAGTCTGTGTCTGGTTCCACAGCCTCTCTCGGCATAAACTGAGGAGCTGTGCCCTGGCCTGCCTTGGTTTCCTCTCCTACCCCCAGGCCTCACCTGCTCCTCAAGGTCTCGAACCTCCCGCATGATAGTGCCTGTGTCCTCGATGGTCTGGATGAGCTGGCTGCAGTTCTGGGGACAGCAGGAGCAGAAGGCTTGTACCCTAACCCCGCCCCTCCCCAGCCAGCCCCCCAGCACGCTTCTCCCCTCACCTCATGCAAGGCAGCTAGATACTTGTAGGCCTTCCGAACAGCATCATCCTTCTTGGCATCCTGACCAGACATAAGGGACCTCAAAGGTATCAGTGGGCTGTCCCCCCGCCCCCTCACACACACCACCCCCAGGTTCCCACATGGCCACCCTCTCCCACTCCCCTGACTTCATCCTCCAGGGTGCAAAGCCAGGCCTGAGCATTAGTGTACCTACAAGACTTATGCAGGGCCCAGGCCCAAGCCGGCCAATGAGCAGATGGGCAGGCAGCAGCCCAGCCCCACCCCACCTCCCACCCGGCCCGGCCTGCCCCACACCTTGAACACAAGCTCATCAGTCACTGCAAACGTCCGGTCCAGCTTCCCAGACAAGGAGTTGATTTCCTTCTGAAGCTCCTTCGTGTCAGACAAGATCTGGCAGAGACCAGGGTAGCCATGAGCCCACGTCTGGGGCGGGCAGCCAGCTGAGGGTTTTCATACATCCAGACAGGGCCTGTGTATTACTGTGTCTGGGGTGGCTGGAGTGGACCGTGTGGGACTGTTCTGTGTCAGGGTGTGACCAGGTAGCTCTGCCTCAGAGGGTGTGAGGTCCCTGTGTGGCCACGCTACACACATCTGCCCCTTGGGCATGTCTGGCTGTATGACCCACTCTGCACAGCCACAATGGTGTACCTTAGTGATCTCTTCCTTCTGCTTCCGGATATTACCCACAATCTCCAGGATGCGCTGGGTGTAGGCCAGCCGGGACACGTCTCTGGGCAGGGTCTCCAGCTCTGACACCTAGGCAGGGATACAGCAGGCACTCCCCTAGGACCCACACCCCACCTGCTCCAAGCCACCCAGGGCCCCTGCACGGGCCTTACCAGTTGCTTATAGATCTCCTCCTTCCTTCGGGCTTCTTCGGCAGCTGCCCGAACACTCTGGTGCAGCTCCTGGATCTCTGCCAGCCTTCGAGAAGATTCCAGCTGCCAGGACCCCATGGGTAGAGGGCAGTGAGCAGAGCACAGGGATGGCCACCTAGGGAGGGAGAAACCTGCCCCATCCACAGCCCAGGACCCCACAACCTACCTCTCTGCAATCCTGGAGCTTTCGGAGGTGGCGATACTCAGCAAGGAGCGGGACCCGGTGTTTTTCCCACTGACCTGCCAAGTGGACGACCCGCTGGGCACTACTCTCCACCACGAGCTGGAGGTGGTGGTAGGGAGATAACACGTCACACAGGCTGGGCCCTTCCAACTCTGACCCTCCCCACCCAGCCCCAGCACCAGCCCCACCTGCAGCTTGGCGAGGTTGGCAGCCCCGTCGGGCAGCAGCTCCACTGCCCGGCTCTTCAGGCGCAGGGCCTGCTCACGCTCCGCCATGCTGAGCTTGCTCTGCCGACACTCAGTCTCCACCTGGCACCCCGTGACCCCCCACTCCCAGTCAGTGGAGGAGCCTGGCCACATACCACAGGCTCCCAGCCCCCACCGAGCCTGGAAAGCCCTGGCCTAGCCCGAGCCCCCACAGATGACAACACACCCCTCTAGCTCCTATAGGCCCCTCGTCCCCCTCCTGATAGCAACAGAGACCTATAAGCAGTGCTGGGCACCCACAGGCCTGAGCCCTCCACCTCCACACTGACCCCCAGGAGCCCTGACGAGCTCCACAAGGTCCTGCCCATACAGTCTGAGTGCGAGACTCACAGACACCCACAAGGCCCCACTGACGTCCACCGGTGCCTCTAACCCCTGCAGTTCCCATCCCCACACCCTACATCCCCGTCTTATCCTCACCCATTCCCCTGAACCCTTAAGAGCCCCACATGTCCCCAGCGGCCCCCACAAACCTTTCCGACATCTGCAGACCTCTACAGAGTACCTCTTGGCCCCCTCTAGTCCCTCTAAGCCCTCTAGGCCCGAATTGTGACCCAACCCCAGGCGGGCAGCCCTTCCCCCACTCCCGCCCTCACCTGCACGAGGCTGATTCCCAGAGTCTTCATGTTGGCTTCAACCTCCTCAATGTTGCGGTTCACTCCCTCCAGCTGCTCACGAAGGGACTCCAGCTCCTGCTCTTGAGCTGCCCACGTGTCCTGGGAGGCACAGGCCAGGTGGGGTTGGGGTGTCAGGTTCACTAGACAGGCAAGGGCCCAGGGCACCCCCCGCTGCTCTGCTCACCTGTTCAGGCCGCCGGGAGGTGGCTGGCACATCTGACACCTGGGCTGCCTGGGCCTCCGGCTCCTGGGGAAGTGAGAAGGGAGCATCCTGGCTGTCAGGGAAGGCCCCACCTCTGACAGCCCAGCCCTCCTAGCACCGTCCCCATGCCCACTCCATCGCTGATGGCTGTCAGACTGTAAATGTACGAGGATTAAGGTACTCTCTGTGACCTCAGACTAGAGTGTTTACTCGTAAATAAACTTCCCTGACCCTGACACAGCTCCTGCCCACCTGCCCCATCTATGAAGCCCCAGCTGCCCGTGAGAAGGATGAGGGCCCCTCTGAGTGACCATCCAAGGAGAGAAGATATGTCCAGAGGAAAATGCCCAGGAAGGCTGAGGTTTTGCGCAAACAGCACCCCTTCACCCTTTCTCCAGTGAAATCCCTGAGAAGCCAGGGGACCCCTCTGGGTACTCGCCCCGAGTGGGGAGAGGGCACACCCACTGGTAACACAGGAACCTGTGTGGATAAAGTGTGGTGTCTGTCCATAAAGCACCCCTCCAAGCTGGCCTCGGCCCCATCAGCATGCCTCCTGTGCACTCAGGCCCACCCACCAGGTGGAAGGTGAACTTCTCTGAATGCGTGAAGCGGGAGCCCTTGGGAGCGCCAGTCCTGGCCCCAGCACCCCAGGCCTGCAGCAGCTCTCCCAGGTCTCCGGCTTGTGGGGGGGCCCCCGGCCGGCCCCAGGTCTGGCGCAGATGCTCAGCCAGGTGCTTCTGCAGCCGCTGCCGATGAGCCCGTGTATCCTCCTGGAAACAGAGGGTGAGGCAAATGGGAGGGTGGAGAGGCCTGCTGGGCAGCCAAGGCCCTGCCTCCTCCAGGGAGCCGCCTGACAAGGTGCTACCTACAAGCCACACCCGCCCTCCAGCCTCTCCCACCACGGGGGCCCGGAACCCACGCTCCTGGCCCACCGGTCTGGGAGCTCCCCAAGAACGGGGCCCCCTCTTCCTCACAGCCATGCTTCTCTCCACATACTCACTCCCCGCACTGGAGGAGACTGTGGGAAGGGAGCGAAGTAAGCCTGCATCCCCCAAATCCGAGAGCAACACTGAAAGGACATGCGGGGACGGAGACAGACAGAGTGCTGAGCAAAGAAGGTGCTGGAAGAGAGTGGAACAGAGAGGGAGAGAGACAAGAACGGGGCAGTGTGGGGACGACTGGGGAATCTGGTCATGGACTCAGCGTGAGACGGTACGAAGAGCTCACTGCTAACTGCTAGGGGCGAAAGTGGCCCTGGGGCTACATTACAAAGTGAAGGCCCTTATGAGTTAATAGATGTGTGCTGAAGTATTTAGAGTGGGAATGACATGATGTCTGGAATGTGTTTTAAAATAATACAGGAAAAAAAGGTGGGGGAGAATAGATGAAGAAAGACTGGCAAAATACTTATAGTTGAAGGTGGGTGACAGGCATATAGGATTCATTAGAATGTTCTCTCTACTTCTGTGTTTGAAAATTCCTGTAAGTTTAAAAAAGAGAGACAAAGATGGATGAGAAGGCAGGGGTTGGGGCAAGGGCAGACAGAAAGAGACGGTTACAGAGGTGGACAGAGGGGAGAGGGGAGAGACACAGCACAGAAATGAGGAGACAGAGAGACGGGCAAGAAAGAGGGGCCACAACACCACAGAACGAGAAAGACGGTGACCTCTAGAAGAGAAGAGACAGCACAGAGCTCTAGAGACACAAGAGATGAGCATCGGTGACAATGGCAGAGACAGAGAGACTCAGGGGCCGAAAGAAGGTAGTAGAAACAAGGAGGAAGGGAGCAAATCCTGACTGCTTGGGTTGCTAGGAACCTCGTGCACATTATTCGGTTGAATGCTACCCCGAGAGGAAAGCACTGCCCCACCCACGTCTCCGAACAGGAAACGGAGGCTCGGAGGGGAGAGACTGACTTGTCCAAGGCCCACAGTCTTTCTGACTCCAGTGTTCTTTCAAGGGGGGAGCAGGGGAGGTGCGTGCAGAGGGGAGATGACAAAGAGAGGGACAAAGTGGGGAAAGTAGAAGGAGAGAGAAGCAATGGGAGACGAAATGGGAGCAGCAGTGAGCAGGGGCCTTGGAAGCAGGGAGCTAAGCATTGGGCGGTACCTGGGTGGGGAGGCGGGGTGCCCGGTGGACCCAGTCCTCGTCCCCAGGGTGGTCCCGGCCCGTGTGCTGGCAGAGCTGGATGGCATGGCGTTCGAGGAGCGAGGCCGCCCTCCCAGCAGGCTGGGGCACCTGGGTGGGAGTTGGTAGCAGCAGGGGACTTGCCTGGAACTCTCGGGGCTCTGGAGGCAGAAACAGAGTCAGTCAGCCCTCCTGCCTCACCACAGTCAGGCCCACCTCTACCCTTCTCGCCAGCCCCTCCCCACAGCCTCACCTCCTCTGGAACTCAACTCAGGCATGACCAGCCTGCTGGTGTGGAAAGGCCTCTGGAGGGCTGAGCCCTGGTAGGAAAGCAGAATCAGAGCTTCCAGGATGAACTGTGATGGGGGGCATCAGTGGGAGGGGGTCAAAAACCTGAGCACCCAGATGGGGAGAAGGAAGGCAAACCATGGACAAGCAACATCGACATGAGTTGGAGGGTCCCACCTGGAGGTGCTGCAGCTTAGGAGTGCGGAGGAGGGGTGGGACCCAGGGCACGGCCAGCTGGTCACGGATTTGGCTCCCGATGGCCCGGAGAAGGATAGCTGAGTCACCTATTTGGGGGTGGGGAGGGAATGTCAATCAGCTCACAATGCCACAAGTCCAAAAATGCATCCATCGCTCCCTGACCCCCTCCCCCGAGATGCATATCTATCTAGCTATCGTTCTCAACTCGGTTACTCAATGAACACTTATTGAGGACCTGCTATGTACCAGTCACTGTTAGACTCTCAAGATACCTCAGTGAACAAACGGATGAGTGGCCCTGCCCTGCCGTGCTGGCATTCCGGTAAAGCAGATCATGACCAAGGGCATAAGGACATACAGAAAACTGTCAGGTGGTGATCAGGAAAGGAGGACTGTTGAGAAGAAGATGGGATTTTAAACACGGCAGCCCAAGGAAGGCCTCCCTGAGGAGAAATGTGAACAGGAACCTCCAAGAGGTAAAGGAGTGAGGATATCTGGGGGAAAAATAATCCAGCAAATATGAAGGCCTGGAAGCTCGAGTGACCCAGCGCGTCAGAGGAGCATCAAGGAGGCCAGTGTGGTTGGAGCAGAGTGGGCGATGGGGAGCAGGCAGGAGGTGAGGCAGAGCAGCCCCTCCCAGCACCAACTTACCACCTGGGTGGGCCCCAGCCCTGGCCCCTTGCCCGTGCCCTGCACCCCCTCTCCCAGCCCCCATCCTCTCACCTAGCTCTCCCAAAGACACCCCCCCACCTCTATCCATCAACCTTTTCACCACCTCCACCTCTCTCAGCCACTATAACATCCAGGAAGGCCACCCTCTCCCCCCACTCTCAGTACGCCCCAGGCACCCCATACCTGCAGGCTGGTCTGCATCCTCAGAGGCATCGGTGGGCAGACGCTCGGCCAAGAAGAGAAGCAAGTCCCGGAGATCAGGCTCACTGGGGTAGAGGAAGTTCTGATAGCCAAGCTCCAAGGGATAGCCCAGGTCCTGGGAGTTGAGGAGGGGGCCCCTATCAGGCAGGCAGGCAGGACCCTAGACCACAGATGCTCCCACTCTCACCAACCACCACCTTCCAAACCTCCCCTGGGCTCCCCAAGACCTCCAGGCCTCTGCGGGGAGCCACAGAGGAATTACAGTCAGTGCCACAGAGAGCAAGAGAGAAGAGCAAAGCTCTGGCCTTTCTAACCATGACTCAAAATCCAGAGGCCATCCAAGAGAAGATAGGTATTTCTAAATACAAGAAATGAAATAAAGATTTTAAAGAAAAAATATAATGAGCAAAGTCAAAAGAGTCATGACAAGCTGAGAAAAAATATCTGGAGCTCATATCACAGGCAAAGAGTGAATCTACTTGGTACATAAAGAGTACTTAGAATTAAACCAGCAAAAAAGACCAGCAGTGCGACAGAAAAGCAGGTGAAAGACAGGAACAGACAGTTCACAGAAAAAGAAATGAAAATGGCCCTGAAACATGTGCAAATATGTCCAGTCTTGCCTGTAAGAAAGACATGAATTAGGGGCTAGCCCCATTGCCTAGTGGTTAAGTTTGGTGCACTCCGCTTCTGCAGGCCAGATTAGGTTCCTGGGTGTGAGTCTTCACCACTTGTTGGTGGCCACGCTGTGGCGGCAACCCATATACAAAATAGAGGAAGACTGGCACAGATGTTAGCTCAGGGACAATCTTCCTCAAGCAAAAAGAGGAAGATTGGCAATGGATGTTAGCTCAGGGTCAATCTTCCTCAGCTTTAAAAAAAAAAGGACACAAATTGAAAGCACACTGAGAGAGCGCACACAAGCATCACTGCCCCGGGACCACCTGACGGTATGTTCTCCCGAGGTGCACGCTGGGAGGGAGATGCTATCATCCGTGCGGTGTTCCCGCCCCAAACCTGAATCTAATCAGGAGAAAACAATCAGACCAATTCAAATTGTGGGGCATTCCATGAAACAGCCAGCCTGGACTCTTCAAAAACATTTATCGTGAAAGAAACAAAGAAATGAAAACAAAGGAGGACTGTTTGACATGTAAGATTAGAGTCGTAACAGTGAAATAAAACGTGAGATCCTGGAGCGGACTCTGTGGTTCAAAAAACAGCCACAAAGGGTATTTTTGTGACAACTGGGGAAATCTGACCGTGTACTAGATATTAGGTACTATTCTATCAATATTCAATTTCATGGGTGTGATCATGGTACTGTGGCTATGCTGGCCAATGGCCTTTTACTGAGGAGGGGAACCCTGAAGGTTTTAGGTGTGAAGTGGCATGATGTCTGCCACTTTCAAATGGTTCAGCAAAAAAATGTGTGTGTCTGTGTATCTATAGAGAGAGAAAAGAATGGAGCAGAATGTTAACAACACAGGACGCTAGGAGAAGGGTATACAGGTGTTCATTGTTCTACTTTCATTTTTCTTTAAATCTGAAAGTTTTTCAAAGTACAAAGCTGGCGGGGGAGAAACTATACTGAAATACCACTCCCCACCTATTGAACAGGTAAAAGTCGGACAGTACCCTGAGTGAGCGAGGCTGTAGAGAAACAGGCACTCTCTCATACACTATCTCCGGAGAGGCAAAAATTAAACAACCCCAATGAGGGCAATTGGGCAAAATCTAACAAAACTACAGATGTGTTTACCCTTCCACCTAGCAACCCTACTTCCAGGAGTTACCACGGAGATATCCCTCCAACAATTCAAGAATATATACACACCAGATTATTCATTACAGCACTCTTTGCAAAATATTGGAAACTTCCTAAATGTGCAAGCACAGGAGAGTGGTTGAATAAACTATGGTACCTGCATACAGTGGACTAAGATGCAGCTGTAAAAAGGAAAAAATGATTTAAGATCTCTATTGTCTGATATGAAATGATTTCCAGGAGATATTGTTAGGAAAAAAAAAAGACAAGAAACTAGGTATATGCTTTCTTTTGTGTAAGAAAGGGGGGAAATAAGAATATATATTCATGTTTGCTTATATCTGCATTTTTTAAAAAAACTGGAAAGATACACAAGAGGGCCGGCCCCAGGGCTGAGTGGTTAAGTTCACGCACTCCGCTTCAGCAGCCCAGGGTTTTGCCAGTTCAGACCCTGGGCGCGGACCTAGCACCACTCATCAAGCCAAGCTGAGGTGGTGTCCCACATAGAAGAACTAGAAGGACCTACAACTAGAATATACAACTATGTACTGGGGGGCTTTGGGGAGAAGAAGAAGAAAAAAAAGAAAAAGATTGGCAACAGACGCTAGCTCAGGGCCAATCTTTAAAAAAGAAAGATACACAAGAAACTCACCAAAGTAATTCTCTTACAGCAGACAGCTAAGAGCACAGTGAATGGTGTGGAGTGAGTGCCGGGAAGACTTCTCAAGCCATCGTGCTACTTCTGTCACACCTTGGAGATCTCTTTTACCCTTTCGGTAGTTAACCATCTTTTACCTAGTTAAAATTCTTTATATTAAAATTTCCCTATTCAAATTGCTGCTGGGGTTTCTGTCTCAAGACTGGACCCTGACTGACAAAATAACCTACTCAAAACAACAATTTTTTTTTAAAGAGACTACAGGCTTTGGAGTGAAAAAACCTGGGGTTGAAATCCAGCCTGTGCCACTTACTGGCTCAAAGGCCTTGGACCGGTTATTTAACCACCAGGAAGCTCAGTTTCCTAGCTGGAAAATGGGGCCGACAGTACTTTCCCTATGTGGCTGCTTTAGGGATAAAAGAGACAATCAGGGTTCTGGGTCGGGACTGAGACACAGGCCTAGAGAGAAAGCAAGCCTTTTTCTGCCAGAGTTGCTGTTGGTCTAGAGCTGCACGGTCTCTGAAAGCAGTCTTTCTTGATTGAAATCCAAGCTTTTTCTCTAACCAACTGTGTGACCTCAGGCAAATCACTTAACCTCTCTGTGCTTCACTTTCCTCATCTGAAAAAAGGGATAGCAACAGTACCTACTCAGAAAGTTGCCATGAGGATTGACTGAGTTAACACCACGTTACCACAGTGCCCGGGCGCAGAGTCCACACTCAGAAAACATCATTATTATATGCATATGTGTGTACTGCGTCACAACATAAGATACATCTATTTTGGAAGGTCACAGTCAAAAAAGTGTGAAAACCACTGGCTTTTAAGCTACTTTACTTTGAGTTTTTTCCGAGACCTGCAATCAAAGAGTTGTGACTGATACAGAAACTCATTCCAGGAGTTGGGTGTGTGAAGTGACAGACATCAAAATATGGAGGTGGCTGAGTTGCAGAAAGTGGTGTCAGGAGCAGGGAACATGAAGAGGCAGACGCCAGAAGGCGGTGCTGCTGAGCAGAGGTGGCTACAGGGGCAGCACACAACTGGGCTGAGAGACACCCCTTCTGCCTGCTGCAGGCAAACTGAGGCTCTGGGGCCAGACAATCACATGAACCTCTTGATCACCCAAAACTCCGTACTCTCTGCCCCACGCTAAAGTCAGTGTGAGCAAAAGTGGGTCAACACCAAATCCAGTGGGAGACGGCACTGAGAGAAGAGAGCAACAGAGAATCGGGCGAGGCCTGGGCCCCAGCCCCTCCTCCACATCCCCCACTGTGCACTCGCTTTGCCAAACAGAGGACATAACCTCCACCTCATACAGTGCCATCCTTGACAATACAGCCCCAGGCCAGGGGACAGCCCCAGCCAGAAGGACCTGAGAACTCCTGAGAGGTAGGTGAACCTGAGAGCTAAGGGATGGGCAGAGCTCAGAGGCCTAGGGCTAAGAGACAGAAACTGCACCAGCCATGGACTAACGCAAGAAACTTGACCACCCCGTCCCCTGGGGCTAAATGGCAGTTTTCACCGTAGTTACTCTATCGTCCCTCCACCACCACAGACGGGGTATGTCGGCCGTGTTTACATTCATTATGTAGCCACAGGTTGCTGGAATGCAAGCAGCCAGATCAGGCCTATCTAATAATAGTAATACCACTTACACATAGCTTATTATATCCAGCTTTTCATATAACAACTCATTTTTAATCCTCACAGCAACCCTACGTGGTAGGTACAATCTTACACCCATTTTACACAGGAGGGAACTTAGGCGCAAAGAGCTGAAGAGACTGGCCCAAAGTCACAGAGCTAGTGAGCCAGGAGAAATGACATTATCCTGAGCCCTTGGATCTAGTAACTGGACACAGCTCTGTTCTGGGGAGGTGGGAGGGCTTCATCAGAAGGCCCTTTATCTATGATAGAGACAGTTTGGGAATTATTCTCACGAGAGGCAGGATGGATGTGGCTGCCACAGGGGAATGCAGCAGACACTGTTGTAGTTAACAGGCCTATCTTCCCCTGGGTAACCCTCCCTCCTCAACTCCATGTGATC
Source organism: Equus quagga (assembly GCF_021613505.1). NCBI lineage: Eukaryota > Metazoa > Chordata > Mammalia > Perissodactyla > Equidae > Equus > Equus quagga. The sequence goes on from NC_060276.1 coordinate 83,153,185, forward strand.
CTGAAGGAGCAGCCAATCACAATGCCCTGCAGGGGTGACCATGTGATCCAGGCTGGGCCAATCAGAGTACACAGTGGTTAATTTAGGAGTGAGCACGTGAACCAAGGAGGGCCTTTTCTGGAACTGGTAAATGGATACTATAGGGGAAAAAATTCTCAGTGCTAAGCTTAAAATGTGGGAGCCAGGGGCAGCCCAGGCACAAACTGGATTAACTCATTTAATGCTCATAACAACACAACCTTTATCACCTCGATTTCACAGATAAGGAAACTGAGGCCCAGAAAGGTTAGGGTCACACAGTTAGCATGTGGTGTAGCGAGGATCTGAACTACTCAGGAAGTTTGACCGTAGAGCCAGCAGCCTTAACTAATGAACACTAAGCCACAAGGGGAGGTGGCAGAGAGGAAAGGCAAGAGTTTCAAAAGAGCATGGTGACTTTGTGAAGGAGGAAGGAAGAGGCTGTGTGTATTCGGGAGGAGGGCACTCACCATGCAGGCCTGAGCCAGGCTCATGGCCAGGCGGAACCGGGCGGACATGGCCAGAGGCAGCAGGGGGCTGAGGCCAGAGCCCACGGCAGGGTTGATCACACGCAGGCAGCGAACCACAGCTTCTACAACCAGCTCAGTGGTGAAGGCTCGCAGGGTCTGCACATCTGGTGGAACTGCCCTGAAGAAGAAAGGGGCAGGCTCGATGGGGGGGAGCATTCAGAAAACAGGGATCAAGCTGGGCCGTGCTGCCTTCTGGAAGCCCTGGTACTGGGGTGGGGATGGGGAGGATGGCCACAGTTCAGACAGGTCCTGGGTGTTGGTGACTGTGACTTCCATTTGGAAAACTAAGAACTGGGAAAGTCCTCAGGTCCTAAGACCTTGGTGTAGAGGATTGGTGGATAGAAGGCATTTGAGTTCAAAACATCTCAAATTTCCCTATGTTTAAAAGCCCCAAATTTCTGGGGTCTGGGAAGGGCAAGGGGCCCAGGGGGCATGGTCTCTGGGTTTCTGGGTCCCCAGATATCATATTCCTTGCATGTCAGTGGTCCCTAGATATTGAGCTGCTAGGGTTTCGAGACTAGATGTTGGAAGGCTGGGGTCTTCGGAAGTTCCAAATGTCAGGGTCCCTGGATGTCAAGATCCCTGGACATCAAAACCTCCTAGTTTCAAGCAATCCAGATATCAGGCTCCCTAGATGTTGGCATCCTGGGGTTTTAGGGCCATCGAATGCAGGAGTCCTTGTATGTCAGGGTCACCAAGCATTGAGATCGCCAGATTTTAGGGTCCTGGGGTTTTAAAAGCCCTAGGCGTTGGGAAACCGGGTTTGAAGGTTCCCAAGCATCCAGTGCCAGGGTTTCTGGAGTCCCTGAATGCCAGGGTCCTGGGGTTTTAAGTTCCCTGGTTCTCAGGATACAGGTGTCTTAGGATCTTCAGATATCAAGGTCCCAGGGTATTGATGTCAAGATCCACAGTTTTTAGGGTCCCGGGTCTTGAGGTTCCAAGGTTTTAAGGTTTCCAGGTGTCTGGGTCCTGGAGTTTGGGGTTTCTCAAGTGTCGGGGTCAAAGGGTTTGGAAGGCCCCTGATGTCAGAGTGTGAGAGAGCGCGCGTGTGCGTGTGTGTGTGTGTGTAAGGGGAACAGGGCGTCTTAGGGTCCTGGAAGTTGGAGCCCTGGATGTCAAGGTCCGGGGTTTTAAGGTTCCCGGGTGACTGGGTCCGGAGTTTTGGAGTCCCGGATGTGGGCATTCCGGGGTAGGCGGGGGCTGTGTCCTTACGTGCCGGCCTGGCGCAGGGAATGGATGAGGATTCGGTCCGCCTCCTCCATGGTGGAGCCGTGTTCGAGTCCGGGGCTGGGTCCAGGGCCGGGTCCGAGCAAGAAAGGCGCAGCTGTTGAAACCCCGCTCAATGCCCGCGGTCCAAGGAGTGTCACGGGCTGCGCTGGGAGAGACGGGAAGTGTAGTTCCGAGAGTGAGTGCAGCGCACGCCGGATGCCTGGTGTCCGGGTGCGAATGTGCACGCGCAAGCTTGAGCGCGCAATGGCTGCTGGGAGTTGTAGTTCTTCCGCCTGCAGTCCCGTGGGCTCTTCCAAGTGGGCAAAGGAGTGTAATGCGTGCGCGCGTGCGTGCGTGCGTGTGTGTGTGTGTGTGTGTGTGTGTGTCTGTGTGTCTGTGTGTCTATGTCTGTGTCTGTGTGTCTGTGTCTGTGTCTCTGTCTCTGTCTCTGTCTCTGTGTGTGTCTGTGCGTCGGTGTGTGCGTTAGGAGGGAAGGGGAGGGACGGAGACTGACTTCTTGACTCATTCATTTAAGGCGGCATTCATCTTCTAGATTGTGGAAGTGTACAAGTCAAGTACAAGTTAAGGGCAAGAGCTTTAGCACAAAGCGACTAGGGTTGAGTCTCAGCTCTTTAGCTCAAGTCTTTAACTCAACTTGCTAAATGTGCAACCGTGGGCAGGTTACGTAACTTCCCAGTGTCTTAAGTTTCCTCGTCTACAAAATGAGACTATTAATAGTGCCTGCTTCCTAGGAGTAAAACAACTAATTCATGTAAAGCACGTTGTACTATGTGCCCGACACATAATACGGTAAAAAGCACTATGTAAGTTGTAGTTACTAGTATTCAGGCATTCAATAAATGCTTTATTTTAATATGTTATACATATGTGTATACTCCAAAGAATAATTACACAGTAAACATTCATCTAACCACCGTTCGTTAAAAAGACCACCCTGTCTTCATTGCTCAATAGTGCCACATTTGTCATAAATCACGTGTGCATATATGTGGAGCTCAGTTTCTGAACTCTGTTCTTACTTACTGTAGCCTTATAACAAGCCTTGATATCTGATATGGCAAGTTCTCATCTTGTTCTTTTTCAGAGGATTTTGGCTTTTGTAGGTCCTTTGTATATCGATATACATTTTAGAATCAGTTTGTCAAATTCCACGGAAAAATCTTTTTGAGATTTTGTTTGGGAGTGCATTGAATATCTAGACCACATTGGGAAGAATTGACATCCTCACAATATTAACTATTTCAATTAATAAATTTAATATATCTCTCCATTTAATTAGGGCCTCTTTAATCACTTGATAATATTTGATAATTTTTTTCCTTGGAGATCTTGCACATGTATTATGTTAGAGTTATTCCTATGTACTTTAAATTTCAGATACTGCTGGGAAATGATATCATTTTTCTCATCTTAGTTTCTAACTGTTTGGTGCTGGTATATATTTTGTACAAACATTTTTCAAAAATCAGCACCTTTCCAGTTGCCAGGCTCTGGCTCACAAATGTCCCATCTTAGCCCCCTGCTCACTCTCCCATCCAACCCTGTTGTGGCCCCGCCCTGTGACCTTAATCCCTCCAAAGCTGGGGGAAGTGAGGGGGCTGGGTGCAGATGGCTCTTCAACCTCGAAAGGAGGATGTCTGCATCTGAAGGCGGGAAAGGTGAGAGCAGCCTTCCACCCCTGCAGACCCTTGGAGCAAGCCTGGGCTCTGCTCCACCCTCAGCCCCTCTGACCTGCCCACTGCCCACTGGGACCCCACTCCGGAGAGCCTCTGGGGAACCAGAACCACATCACCCTGTTCCCATCCCAGCCAGCCTCAAACGTAGCCTTACCGCCACCGGAGCCTAACCCAAACACTGCCCACTATGGCCTCCCAGCCCCAACCACAGCCTTAGTTCCCAACTGAAACCCAGCCCCAATCCTGGCCCCAACCCCTATCTAGTGCCAACCCCAACTCCAACTGCAAAGCCAGCCCCAAGCTTAATCCTAACACAAACCTTACCTACCAGAGGGCAAACCCCTGTTAGAGCCCAAACCCCAATGTAGATACAGACCTTACCATGAGCTCTAAGGTTGCCTAACCTCAACCCCAACCTCTGGATGTCAATACTCTTAGTGAGTGGATCTCTGACCTTCCCGAAAGAGCGCAGATCCATTTTTAAGGACCAAAAAAAAAATAAATAGAGAGAGAACACACAGCAGATGGTGGTAGTAGTTCATGAGGAGTCAGAGACTGCCTGGGTTTGACTCCCAATTCAGCCACTTCATCAAATCACTTAAACTCTCTGTTTGGATCAGTTTCCTCACCTGCAGAATGGGAATAATACTATGTGCCAGACATTCTTCTGAATGCTGAACTCATTTAATCCTCACAACAGCCCTATAATGTAGGTACTCTTATCATCCTGTTATACAGATAGAGAAATTGAGGCTCAGAGAGCTTACCTAATTTGCTCAAGGCCACACACAGCTACCAAGGGTAGAGTCAGTATTTAAACTCAGACAGCTTGTTTCCTCCAAAGCTGGGGATCTTAACCAGGCTAACCCACTGCCCCTGGAGACTGAAACAAGGCCATGGGAATGGCCTTAGCTGAAAACCCCAATGCAAAACTCAAATCCCACCCAAATTCAACTTCAACCCTAACCCTGATCCTAGTTCTAATCCCAACTCATTCAAATACCCGGTCCTAACCCTAAATCATATCTCAAGCCCACTCCACTCCTACCTGTATTGAAACCCAACCCAAAATCCACCACTCGAATTTAATGCTAAATTTGCCTCCAAGTATAAACTTAATCCTACCCCATGCCAATTTAAACTCTACCCTGAAGTCTAGCACTGAACCCTACTTCACTTGGAAACGTAATTTCGCCCTCACTTCCCTATAAACTCTCACTCTACCCCCAATCAATTCCAATACCAACTCTTACCCCCCAATCCTTAACTCAGGTACCCCCAAATCTCCCTAATTTTACATGTTCTTCTCTCCTCTCAGATGGAAAGATGGGATCAGTTAGGAGGCAGCCATGATTGCCCCAATATCCTGTCCCTCCCTGACTCGGTTTCTCCATACAGACACCACCCCAGAGCCCAGTCCAGCCAATGGAGCAGGCCCTGGTCCTGAATGGGGGCTGTGCCCTGAGCCTCCAGCATCAGGGGGTGAAACCGGCGGGGCTTCGGGTCTGGGGACCCCTAAGCGAAGGACTCAACACAGTAAGCACAAGACAGTGGCAGTGGCCAGTGCCCAGCGGTCACCCCGGGCGCTCTTCTGCCTCACCCTGGCAAACCCCCTACGGCGGTCCTGCATCAGCATTGTGGAGTGGAAGCATCCTGAAAGGCCAAGGGCAGGGCTCAAGGGTGAGGGTCACCAGGGTACTAAGAGTCAAGGTTTGGGTCGGGGCTGGAATAGAGGAAGGCTGAGGTCACCAGGGATCAAGGGTCAAGAACTGGATTCAAGGGGAAGTTGAGAAAGGTGAAGGTCACCAGAGGGGATCAATAGTCAAGGACTAAATCATAACAAGAGTTGAGGATGCCTAAGGTTTCCAGAGGGGTCAAAGTCAAGGCCTTGATCAGGGGAGGGCCTAGGAATGTCAGGGCTGGTCACTTTGGGATCAAGGGTCAACATTGGGTGGGGAGGGCCCCAAGGGAATGTGGAGGTTCTGAGACCACTCTGCCTGGGTCCTTGACTGTGTCCACCTGAGGCCCTTCGACATCCTCATCCTGCTGACCATCTTTGCCAACTGCGTAGCCCTGGGAGTCTACATCCCCTTCCCAGAGGATGACTCCAACACTGCCAATCACAACCTGGTGAGGCGCGCCCGCCCTGCCCCTAATCAGGCCCTGCCTCTCTCTGACCCACATGACCCTCCCCTGCCCAGCCCCACCCTCCGTCCGACTATACTCCAATCTCTTGCCACACAACCCCCCCCACCCCCCGCCCCCGGCCTCCGTCAAACCCCACCCCCAAATAACTTCCCAATCTCCCGCCCTGTCCCGGGCTCCACCCCCAGGAGCAGGTGGAATATGTATTCCTGGTGATTTTCACTGTGGAGACTGTGCTCAAGATCGTGGCCTACGGACTGGTGCTCCATCCCAGCGCCTACATCCGCAATGGCTGGAACCTACTCGACTTCATCATCGTCGTGGTCGGGTGCGCGTCTGCGGGAAACACTCCCACACCCTAGATCAACATCTCACCCCGGGTCCGCTGAATTTGGGGCTCAGAGAAGGGACTGCTTCAGACTGCCCTCATTCGGCCGCCAGAATCAGGAATATTAACACATTTTAACCCTATTTGCATTTCCAGTTACAGCAACTTGTGCTTTTCCGAAGAGAAGTGAGGGGTGGAGGGGGTCCCCAAGGCCTGATCCCCGCCTCCTCGTCCCATGCTTCCCCATCAGGCTCTTCAGCGTGCTGCTGGAGCAGGGCCCCGGACGGCCCGGGGACGCCCCACATACTGGAGGGAAGCCTGGCGGCTTCGATGTGAAGGCCTTACGGGCGTTTCGGGTGCTGCGGCCACTGAGGCTGGTGTCTGGGGTCCCAAGTGAGTGGCACGACCCCCAGAATTGGAGGTGGAGGAGGGAAGCGGGAGGAAGGCTGAGATGACCCCCTCCCACCGACTTCACCTGCCCCTCGTTCCCCACAGGCCTGCACATAGTGCTCAATTCCATCATGAAGGCACTGGTGCCACTGCTGCACATCGCGCTGCTCGTGCTCTTCGTCATCATCATTTATGCCATCATCGGACTCGAGCTGTTCCTTGGACGCATGCACAAGACGTGCTACTTCCTGGGATCTGGTCAGACAGTCCACCCCTCCCGGGACAGGACACGCCCCCTCCACTGGCTCCTAGGCCCCACCCTGTTCGCAAGGAAACCCACCGAAATTCACAAGATTCCGCCCCCAGGCTCAGGCTCCACCCCCGGGCAAACAAGCCCTACCCGCTAAGGCCGAACTACAACCGCCCCCCCCCCTCACTAATTGCTCCGCCGTATCACAAGACTTCACCCACAGGCCAAGGGCCTGCTGGGCACTTAAGACTCCATCCTCCAGGCCTGGCCGCGTATACTCAGGCCCTTCATCCAGACCCCAGCCCGAGCCTTGCCTCCACCCTTTTTTTCAAAAGACTTTCCCAAATTCCAAGACTCCATCCCCAGACTCATGCTTTACTGTTATTTAGAAGATTCTGCCCTGAGATTTACAGTCCCACTCTCCAGATCCCTGTGAGTGGGACTCAGCTTCCGGGTGGTTCAGAATCCTGACCCAACAGAGTCAGGGACTAAGGGATGCCCTTGACTTAGAAAAATCTAGAACCCTGAGTCAAACTTTCCAGGCGGGCGGGGCTCCAGGGTGGCAGCGACTGTGGGTGGGCGTGTTTCGGAGCCCAGAGCTCCAGTCTTCCCGCAGACGTGGAAGCGGAGGAGGACCCGTCGCCCTGTGCGTCTTCAGGCTCGGGACGTGCATGCACACTGAACCAGACCGAGTGTCGCGGGCGCTGGGCAGGACCCAACGGAGGCATCACCAACTTCGACAACTTCTTCTTCGCCATGCTGACGGTCTTCCAGTGTGTCACCATGGAAGGCTGGACTGACGTGCTCTACTGGGTGAGGTGGACAGCAGGCACACAATGAGGTGGCTACACCTGCCTTTCCTCCTCCAGCTCAGGCGGGAGTACCTGCACACCCTGAGGGATGCATTCTCTCTCCCCAGATGCAGGATGCCATGGGGTATGAGCTGCCCTGGCTGTATTTCGTGAGTCTTGTCATCTTTGGGTCTTTCTTCGTCCTCAACCTTGTACTTGGCGTCCTGAGCGGGTGAGGAGCCTAGACACCAACCTCATCCTGCCCCTCAGCCCTGTCCCTTTTTTGTTCCTGGCAAACTCCTAGCCATCCTTCAAAACCCATCTGAAATACCCTTTCATTCATTCAATGAACATTAAGCATCTACCATGTGCAAGGCACCATTTTAGGAAGGGAACAAAAGACAAAAATCCCTGCCTTCCTGAATATTACATTCTGGTGAGGAGAGAGACAAGAGCAACACACACAATAAATAAGTGTATGCATGTGTGTACATACACATGCACACACACATATATATGCAGTGTTTAGTATGGAATATGTGCTATGGAAAGAAAGGAAGGATAAAGATAGGAATGGGGAGATCTTGCAGTTATAAATAGGGACAGTCAGGACTGGCCTCCTTGAGAAGGTGTTAACTGAGTAAAAATGTGAAAGAGATGAGGGAGTGAGCCATGTGGATATCTGAGGAGAAAGTGTTCCAAGCAAAGGGAACAGCCAGGGCAAAGGCTCCAAAGCTAGAATGTGCTTGGCATATTCAAAGACAGCAAGGAGGTCAGAGTAGCTGGAATGGTGAAGGCAAGGGAGCCAGGGTGGTTCCCCTACCTGGCCCTCTATCCTCCTCCCTCAGGGAGTTCTCCAAGGAGAGGGAGAAGGCCAAAGCACGAGGAGACTTCCAGAAGCTGCGGGAGAAGCAGCAGCTGGAGGAGGACCTGAGGGGCTACCTGGACTGGATCACACAGGCAGAGGAGCTGGACATCGAAGACCCCTCAGCTGATGGTTCTGTGGTTGAAGAGGGCCGGGCCGGCCACCGTAGGCAACCCCTGGCTGGCCCCTTCCCTGCTCCATGCATGCCTCAGATGTGGGCTCCCCTCCCGAGAGCCAGCCCCAACCTGCAACAGCTCGAGGCCCAGCCCCCTGTTACGGCCTAGGACACAGACCCAGACTCAGATACCCTTCTCAGCCTGTACCCAGAACAAAGACTCCAAATAACGCCCCCCACACCCTAACCTGCCTTGGGTCATGCTCCCCAACCGTCCTCCCTGTCCCTGCAGGGCCACAGCTGGCAGAGCTGACCAATAGGAGACGTGGACACCTGCGCTGGTTCAGTCACTCCACCCGCTCCACACACTCCACCAGCAGCCATGGTGGGGGTCCAGCCAGATGGCGGAGGGAGGCGGGATGGGTAGGCAGAGGAGAAAGCCAAGGGAAGAACCCCAGGGTCTTCACATGCTGACCTCTATTTCCACCCTGCCCACAGCCAGCCTCCCAGCCAGTGACACCGGTTCGATGGCAGAGACCCCAGGCGATGAGGAAGAGGAGGAGGGGGCTCTGGCCAGCTGTACACTCTGCCTGTGAGGACCCCCCCACCGCCAGCCCTTGACCCCTGACCCAGCTCAGAACCCAATACAGAGCCTCACCCCAGTCCTTACTTTAGCCTCAAACTTTGACCTCAGCCCCTGACCTCTGACCCCAGCTGCTGACTGCCCCTCAGCCCCTTTTGACGCCAACCTCTCACCCCTCTCTTTTCCAGAAACAAGATCATGAAAACCAGGGTCTGGTGAGTTGGGAAAATTATGTGACTCCTGGGTCCCATGACTTTGTGAGCTCTACCTCCAAGCCCCCCATGACTGCCAGGCTCCCCCATCTGAGCCCCCCAGGGCAGGCTTAGGTGGGCGATCTCAGCTGGTGGGTTCCCCCTTCCCCTCCCCAGCCGCCGCCTCCGCCGAGCCAACCGAGGCCTACGGGCGCGCTGCCGGAGGGCTGTGAAGTCCAACACGTGCTACTGGGCCGTGCTGCTGCTCGTCTTCCTCAACACGCTGACCATCGCCTCAGAGCACCACGGGCAGCCCGTATGGCTCACCCAGACCCAGGGTGCGCTCCCCACCTGCCAGCCCTTTTCCCCAGCCCCCAATTCCCTCCACCCCAGAAGTCCAAATCCAGGACCTCCAGGGTTCCACAGACCCCAGGCACTGCCTTCCCACCCAAATAAATGCAGAAGCCTCAGCCTGTCCCTCCCACCTTCCAGCTTATGCTTCTGTAGTGCTTGCTGTGTGCGTCAAGCTGTTCTCAGCGCTTTACATGTACTAACTCAGCTTCTGTTCACCACACCCTTCTGTGAACTAAGTACTAAAACACAGAGTACTGAGCACCAAGGTACTGAAGAGTTAAGTGACTACTCTCAGGACTCAGCTAGTGAGCGGCAAGCCCAGGCAGCCCAACTCCAGAGTCCAGGCTCTTAACATCACACTGTCTGGACAAGTTAACCCTCCGTGTCTCAATTTCCCCATCTACAAAATGGGGGTAGTAATAGTATCCACTTCATGGAGTGGTTGGGAGGATTAAATGAGTTAAAGTGAAAAGTGCATAGAACATTGCCTGGCCCAAATAAAGCTAACACTTGATAAGTGTTAGCTCTCACTATTATTCATTTTAACTTCAGCCCCAGCCTGAATTCTGAGCACACTTCTAATCCCAACCCTCAAACCAGCCCCAGTCCCAACTAAACCCCAAACTCTCATTCTGCCATTGAATTAGAGTTCTTCTGGACTCATAGAGGCTGACTGAGGCCCTCACCCAAACTCTGCCCCTTGCCCCAGCTCCAAACCCCTCAAAACCTCGCCCACTCTGACCTACGAACTCACCCCAATCCCTAACCCTAACCCCGTCATCAGCCCGCGCCCGGCCCAATACCAGCTACCTCAGATCGCCCCATGGCCCGTACCTCCTCATGTGTCACCACAGAAACTGGCTAGCCCAGTCACCCCTGCCCCTCTCCCCACAGAGTACGCCAACAAAGTGTTGCTTTGTCTGTTCACGGTGGAGATGCTTCTCAAGTTGTACGGTCTGGGCCCCTCTACCTACGTCTCCTCCTTCTTCAACCGCTTTGACTGCTTCGTGGTTTGTGGGGGCATCCTGGAGACCACCCTGGTGGAGGTGGGCGCCATGCAGCCCCTGGGCATCTCAGTGCTCCGATGTGTGCGCCTCCTCAGGATCTTTAAGGTCACCAGGTGTGTTTGGGGGGGGGGGATGACTGGGACCCCAAACACAGCCCCAACAGCTCCCATCCCAGCTTCAATGATAACTTAATCCGTATCACCATTCATTTAGCAAACATCCACCGAGTGCCTACTGTGTGCCAGGCACCCTCCCAGGCCCTAAGGAAACACCAGGAATCAAAGCAGACACAAGTTCTTGCCTTCATGAAGATTAAAGTCCATTGGGGAGGGTGTCTACTCCATCTCCATTCCCTTCCTCAACCTTAACCCCATCTTCAAACTCAACTCCATACTCATCCCCAACCCAAACCCCATCCCGAAACCCCAACCACTACACCATCTCTAACCTCAACACCCAACTGCTCATCATCTACAAGCTTGTTTATGGCCCCACACCCAATCCCAAGCCAACCCCATCTCCCTAACAGTCTCATCCCTAACTTGCAGACCCATCCCCATCACTAACCACAACCCCCACAACCCTAACTCCTAACCATTAGCCTATCTCCAACCAAAACCCCATTCCCAGCCCCAGCCCCAGCCCCAATCTCATCCCCATCCTCTCCTCTATCCCAACCTTCAACCGCAACCTTATCCACAATTCAGTCATCTACAACTCCCAATACTCCCCAATCCCTAACCCCAACACCAGTTCCAGTCACAACCTGAAACTTAATTCTAGCTTTACCAACTTCTATATAACCTCCATCCTAACCTCATGTCCCATTGCACCCCTAATGCCAACCCTAACCCCAAACTCACCCTTCCCCTCACTTCTTGTTCCCACCTCACCCCAACTTCAAAATCACTTCCAACCCTGACACCAAAGCTCATTTTAACCCAGCCCGCCCCGTTGCATCTCAAGCTGGAGCCCTGCCCTGGCTCCTAACTCACCACTGGACATGTCAACCCTGCCCCCTCCATCTCTGCTGCAGGCACTGGGCATCTCTGAGCAATTTGGTGGCGTCCCTACTAAATTCAATGAAATCCATCGCATCCTTGCTGCTTCTCCTCTTCCTCTTTATCATCATCTTCTCCCTGCTTGGCATGCAGCTGTTTGGGGGCAAGTTCAACTTTGACCAGACCCACACCAAGCGAAGCACCTTTGATACCTTCCCTCAGGCCCTCCTCACTGTCTTTCAGGTGGGGCCTGGACATCATGGGATGGGCGGGTTAAGAGGACCCTTGGGTAGGGGGAGAGTCCCAAGAGCTTCACGGTGACATCCCACCCTCAGATCCTGACGGGCGAGGACTGGAACGTGGTCATGTATGATGGTATCATGGCCTACGGTGGCCCCTTCTTCCCAGGGATGCTGGTGTGCGTCTATTTCATCATCCTCTTCATCTGTGGCAACTGTATCCTCAGAGGCTTGGGGGGCTGGATGGTGGCAGGGTGGGGAGTGGATAGGGGGACCTGAGTGGTCCACAGGCAGGCCGCTTCTCCATCCTTTGCAGCCTGAGCTCACCCCAGACATCCTGTTAAACGTGTTTCTCGCCATTGCTGTGGACAACCTGGCCAGCGGAGATACAGGCACTGAAAAGAACAAAGGCAGGTGAGGTCTGGCTCCACCCTCAAGACAGCCTCTCCCTGGAATCGCTGACTTGGACCCCCCACGCCGCCAGCGATGCCTCTGGTGGATGCCTAGCAACCCCTGCCCCCAGATCCAACCTATCAGTCCTCATTCATTCAACATCTGTTCATTAAGCACGTACTTCGCACCAGGCCCTGTTCTAGACGCTGAGGAGACAGCAGGGGTCACGGTAGTTCCCTTGACCTTGCCTTTGTGGAGCTGACATTCTAGTTGGGGAAGGCAAGCAAAACACAAACAAATGAATATATAATATAATTTAACTAAACACATGTTAATAATACGTATCGAAGAAAAAGAGAGCGGAATAAAAGAATAGAGAGAGGTGAAGATTGCTATTTTGGTTAGGGTCATGAAGGAAGGCCTCCACTAGGGGGTGACAGTTGAACAGAGACCTGAGTGAAGTGGGGGAGTGAGCCATGCAAATATCTGGGGGAAGAGTGTTCAAGGCAAGAGGACAGCAAATGCAAAAGTCCTGAGGTATTAATATTCTTAGCACATTCAAAAAAACACCATGGAGACACCATGGAGTGGAGTGAGCAAGGAGGAGAGGAGTAGGAGGTGAGCTCAAATGGGCAGAATAGGGGGCTAGATTGAGGCAGGCTTTCTGGGCCACAGTGAGGACTTTAGTCTTTGCTCTGAGTGAGAGGGAGCCATGGGAGGAGTGGGAGCAGAGAAGCGATGTACCAGACTTAGGATTTAACAGGATCACCCTGGCTGCTGTGGGAAGAACAGACTGTGGGAATGAGGACAGAAGCAAGGAGATTGTAAGAAAGGTGTGTTCTGACTGCAATGCCCTCCTCAGCCTTGCTTATTGGCCACAATCCTTAGCGATCACCCCCCATTTCCTCGCACAGGGAGAAGAGCACTGAGGAGAACCCCCACCAGGAGAATGGAGAGTTGGTGAGTTAGAAACCTGGGCACTGTCTACACCTCCCACTACCACCAATACCTGTCTATGTGTGTTTGTCTTTAACCTCTATCCTCTGCCTATTCATTCCTTCATTATTGCATCCCTTCCATGCCTCCCCTGTGTCCATCCCTTAGTGTCTTCCCTACCATCGATGACCCCCATCTTCCTGTCCCCAGGTGTCTGGTGGAGAGAATGAGGAAGAGGAAGGTGCAAAGAATGAAGGAGCAGGTAAGTGGGCAGGTCCAGGTGGAGGAGGTGTGGGACCTTAGGGACAGCACCCAGGCAGAACTCTTGACCCCTGAGACCTTCCTCTCTGGGGAGCAGCCTTTTCTGAGATCATCTTGCAAATAATGGGCTTGGTGTGGGGCCAGCAACATATGGGACATTGAGATTAAAGAAGAGAACACGTTTTGTTTTACTGCACAACTTCTCAGAGCCTTTATTATAAGATGATGTGTATATAACAGCAAGGATTGCTGTGTTCATTCAACATGCATTTCCTGAGCTCCTGTTCTGTCCCAGGCACTGTTCTAAGGGCTGGGGACACCGCAGTGAACAAAACAAACTAAAAGCCCTTCTCTGAGGAGCTGCCATTCTAGAAGGGAGATGGGAAGAATGTACTGTGTGACAGGCACTGATCTAAGTGTTTTACAATTAATTCTCTTTTGATCTTCTTCTGGTGCCAGACATGGAGGAAGAGGAGGAGGAAGAGGAGGAGGAAGAGGAACAGGAGGAAGGGGGTGCAGGGCGTGTGGAACTCCTGCAAGAAGTTGTACCCAAGGAGAAAGTGGTACCCATCCCCGAGGGCAGCGCCTTCTTCTGCCTCAGCCAAACCAACCCGTGAGTGCTGGGAGCGGGCAGGGCGCCGAAGCAGGAAGGGCTGGGGCAGGTGGAGGGCCAGGGAGCAGCCAAGGCTCTGCCAGGTACACGCCCTGATGGATGCAACAGGGCCTGAGCTGTACCCCTCGGACTCCGCCAATCAACTCTGCGGTCCTGGGTTCTGACTATGGCCCATCCCCCACTCTCCAGGCTGAGGAGGGCCTGCCATGCCCTCATCCACCATCATGTATTCACCAATCTTATCCTGGTGTTCATCATCCTCAGCAGTGTGTCCCTGGCCGCTGAGGACCCCATCCGAGCCCACTCCTTCCGCAACCACGTAAGCCTTTGGCTGGGGGCTGAGGGGACACTCCCAGGGGTGTCCTACTAGGCACAAGCTGGGGCCAGGGTGGAGACAGGGAGAATACCCCTAGTTGGGCAGAGAGAGAGGAGGAATAATGGCAGTTGTCGCAGTGCCAGGCTTTACTGTGTATGCACCACACTTGAGGAAGCACCACGGAGGGGAATCAGTATTTGAGGAGGAAGCTGCGCTCAGAGAGGTTGAGCAGGCCGAGGGCACCCGTGTAGCTGGGTAGAGGCAGAGGAGCCCAAATTTGAACCCTAGTCTTCCTGATGGCCAAGGCTTTGGCTTGCAGAGAAGTCCTTGATGATGATGAGGGAGGGAGAAAGAGAGAGAGGGAGGGAGGGATGGACAGCAAAACTTACAGAGTGGTACACACGCATGTGCACACCCACACCCACACACACACCTAGGATTCCCTTCAGCCATGACTCAGTGGCTCTCCCTCTTTCTCACCCCGCAGATTCTGGGGTACTTCGATTATGCCTTCACCTCCATTTTCACTGTAGAGATTCTGCTAAAGGTGACTAATGGGCCTCCAATCATACCTCCAGTTGCCCCAACCCATGCTCCACCCAGAGCCCACCTCCCCTGTTTTCATCCCCAGCTTCCCTTGATATCCTCAGATCTGGGGTCTAGACTGATGTCCTCCTACCCCTCAGATGACAGTGTTTGGGGCCTTCCTGCACCGCGGCTCCTTCTGTCGTAACTGGTTCAATCTGTTGGATCTGCTGGTGGTCAGCGTGTCCCTCATCTCCTTTGGCATCCAGTGAGTGACTCTCTACCCACCCCATTCCTCCCAGAGAGCCAAGGCCAGGCCCAGGCTAGGGCCTGAGGACTGTCTCCTCCCCAGCTCCAGCGCCATCTCGGTGGTGAAGATTCTGAGAGTACTCCGTGTACTGCGGCCCCTCCGAGCCATTAACAGGGCCAAGGGACTCAAGGTAACCATGCTCTACACCCCCAGGCCCACAGGACCCCAGCCCTGCCCCACCCCTGGGGCCAGGATCACCAATCAAACTGACCATTTGCACTGATTCCTGACCACACAGCCTGGACCCGTCGTGTAACCACACATCCCTGACCACTGGCCATGTAGCCTAATCCATGTTCCTTACAAGTGACCATATATTCCTTACCAATGGCCACATTTCTCTGATCTAAGTCCCTGCCATGTGGCCACATACCCCTGCCTGGCAAACACTTATTCCTGGCTGATGCCCACACATCCCTGGCCCTTATCACCGCCCCTTGACCACATGTCCCCAGCCCAAGTCCCCGAGCCCCATTCATACCCAGAGTCCCTGCCCAGTGGCCACCATGGCCTGTGGTGTCCATTAACCATATCCGTGGGTTCCTGCAGCACGTGGTGCAGTGTGTGTTCGTGGCCATCCGGACCATCGGGAATATCATGATTGTGACCACACTCTTGCAATTCATGTTCGCCTGCATTGGCGTGCAGCTCTTCAAGGTGGGAGAGAACACTGGAGGGAGGCCCAAGCACGGGTCAAGGTCGGGGGTGAAAGATGAACCTGCTTGACAAATATCCTCCCTGCAGGGGAAATTCTACAGTTGCACTGATGAGGCCAAACACACCCCCCAAGAATGCAAGTGAGTACCTGAGACCCCGCCCTCCGCGGAGCCTAGGACCCCTCCCAAAGGCCATAGAGGCCCCTAGATCTCACCAAGGCCCCTGAAACCCCTAGAGCTTCCTCCCAAGAACTTCAGAGACCCCCCAGATTTTATCAAGGCCCCCAAGATCCCCAGAACTCCCCAAGACCCCAAGATACACCCCCAGAAATCCCCCAAGAACTGCAAAGCCCCTCAGATCTCACCAAGCGCTAAGAGGCAACCCAGGACCTACCCAAAACCCCTCTCCACATTCCCCAGAGCTGCCTACATTCCATTCTGGATTCCCCAGCAATCCCCAAACACCCCCCCCCACCCCCCTCCACCGCCCTCCACTGCCAAGTACCTGTTTTCACCTTGAGACTCCTGTGGAGGGTAGTGGTTAAAAGCATGGGCTTTGAAGTCAGACACTCTTTGTTCAAATCCATCTCATGAGACTTGGTACATTTCTTAACCTTGCTGAGTCCCATTTTCCTCAACTGAAAAATGAGGATTAAAAAGAGTGCAGCTCACACAAGGTTGCTGTGAGGAGTAAATGAGTTACTACATGGAGAGTGTACTACAATGTAAAGTTACTACAGGGAAAGCCTAGCACAGTGCCTGGCATATACTTAGTGCTGATAAATGTTGGCCATTATTAGTATTACTTTTTCCTGGGTGGTGATGATGATGATGATAACAGTGATGATAGCTAACATATATGGTACCAACTATGTGCCAGAGACTATTCTCAATGACTGACTTAATTAACCCATGTAACAAGCCAGGAAATACGTTCTGTTATTACCCTTATTTCATAGATGGGGAAAACTGAAGCACAGAGAGGTTAAATGCCCAAGGTCACCCAGCTAGTAAGCGGAGTGGAGGGGCAGGATTTGAACCCAAGCTATCCAACTCCACCACTGTGCCCTACTGCCTCCCTGCTGGAGGCAGTCCCGGTCCCCTTTCCACAGCTCCCCACCCCTCCTCCCCCACCCAGCCTGTCTGCAACATCCACAGGGGCTCCTTCCTGGTCTACCCCGATGGAGATGTGTCACGGCCCCTGGTCCGAGAACGGCTCTGGGTCAACAGCGATTTCAACTTTGACAATGTCCTTTCAGCCATGATGGCCCTGTTCACCGTCTCCACCTTCGAAGGCTGGCCTGCGTAAGGGGCAGAGCCCCAGGGGTGGGCAGAGGAAAGGGCAGGAGTCTCTAGGGGATTGGCTTGGGATCTCCTGGGATATGATGAAGGTCTCTCTAGGCTGAATAGAGTTTTCTGAGGACTGGTGGATATACAGGACTGGGTAGGGGTCTTCCAGAAGTTGCCAGGGGGTGCTTTGGGGACCTGGGGGGGTCTCCAAGAATTGGGTAGAGGTCTCAGAGGGACTAGGTGGAAATCTAGAGAGAACTGGGTAGAATTTAGGGGGGACCAGATAGAGATCTGGGGGGACTGGGCAGGGATCTCAGAGGAGATGGAGCTGGAGATACAGGGGTTTCCGGAGCGCTGCACAAGTCTTCAGGGTACTAGTTGAAGTTCTTTGGGGAGGATGGAGCAAGGAATTCAAGTTGATGGGACAGGGGATTTAGAGATCTTTGGGGGCCTGTGGGCGAGTTCTGGGGAGCTGCATGGGGATCTCCGGGTGGCTGGGGAAGGGGATTTGGGAGTCTGTTAGAACTTAAGGAATTTGGGAGTCTTTGAGGGCCTGTATGGGGACTCTTTGGAGGGCTGTATGGGGATCTCTAGGTCTCTGGAGGGCTGGGACAGGAGATTTTGGGGTCTTTGATGGCCTGGTGGGGGTCTCTTGGGGTATATGTGGTGGTCTCAGGTGGTTAGGTCAGGGGACTTGAGGGTCTTTAAGATGCCAATCAGGAGATTCTGAGGTGTCTGTGATAAGGTGTTTGGGGGCAGGTCTGAAGGGGCTGGGATATCCCCTCACCTGCCCCCACTGGCTCCCCAGGCTGCTATACAAGGCCATCGATGCACACGCAGAGGACAAGGGCCCTATCTATAATTACCGCGTGGAGATCTCAGTGTTCTTCATTGTCTACATCATCATCATTGCATTCTTCATGATGAACATCTTTGTAGGCTTTGTCATCATCACTTTCCGTGCCCAGGGCGAGCAGGAGTACCAAAACTGTGAGCTGGACAAGAATCAGGTGACCTCTGACCCCTAATCCATAGTAACCCCCTACCTCCTTGCCTTGGGACCCCACTTCTCACTCATGTCCTACACCCATATGCAGCGCCAGTGTGTGGAGTATGCCCTGAAGGCCCAGCCACTCCGCCGCTACATCCCCAAGAACCCACATCAGTATCGCGTGTGGGCCACTGTGAACTCTGCTGCCTTCGAGTATCTCATGTTCCTGCTCATCCTGCTCAACACAGTCGCTCTAGCCATGCAGGTCTGAGCTTCACACTCTAACCTCTTCCACACCTGACCCTATTCTGTCCATGCAATCCCTTGGGAACTGTTAGGAATGCTTTAGGTTGCAAGTAACAAAGCCCCCCCAACTGACAGAGACTTAAGCTATAAAGACATTTCCCATGTTTCTTCAAATCTAAGGCCAACAATTGTAAGTTGCATCCTGATTTCAGAGATGTAACAATGTGAAAAAAAAAAAGTGGCAGATGGCTATTGTAAGTTGCCATTGATTGTGAAATGCATCCCACTTTTAGAGATTCTAAAATGTGAAAAGATGTGCATCCTGGAGTCAATGAAATATGGTAGTTAGCTCACATAACAGGAAGTGTAGAGGTAGGCTGTCTGCTCATTGCTTATCAGGGACCCAGGCTTTATCTTTCTGCTTCACTATTCTTGTCTAGTTGGCTTTTATTCTCATGATTGTTGCTTCATGATCACAAGATGACTGCCACAGCTCCAGGCACAAAAGCCACATTCAAGGCAGGAGAAAGGAGGGAAGCTTGCAGTAGGGGGCTCTCCTCATTTGAACCTTTTATCGGAAAGCAAAAATATTTTTCACAGAAGCCACCCAGGCAGCAGTAGATTTATGTTTCTGTCTGGTTAGTCAGAACTAGCTCCAAGGAAAGCTGGGAAATCAAGAGCTGGGCTTTCCAATAACCAAAATTGGAGGCAGTCATTGTAAGAGGTTTTGCCAACCCATAGTGCTACCACATCCCCAGACTCACCTCAGTCCAAGCCAGAAGATATTTGGTTGGGGTGGGGGTGATCTCTGCCTCAGGCTCTGTCTCACATCTGATTTCCTCCTCCAGCACTATGAGCAGACTGCTCCCTTCAACTACGCCATGGACATCCTCAACATGGTCTTCACTGGCCTCTTCACTGTTGAGATGGTGCTCAAAATCATCGCCTTCAAACCCAAGGTGCCCTCCAGCCCTAGACCCACCCACAGTGGGTTAATTCCTTGAGGTGGAGCTCATTGCAGAGCTCTCAGTGGGGGCAACAGCCGGGGAGTCATGAGACTAGGGAGTGAGAGGGATCCAGATGTAGGCCCATCGTATGGTCCAAGCCAGATCCCTGCCTCCTCAACGCTCCCTACCACTACTGGCCCCCTACCCTAGCTTGCTAGCTCTAAGACAGGGCACTTCTTTCTTTCTGCCTACAGCATTACTTTACCGACGCCTGGAACACGTTTGATGCTCTTATTGTGGTGGGCAGCATAGTGGATATTGCCGTCACTGAAGTCAATGTGAGGACTGGCCTCTCCACAAACCCACTCTCCCCCTACTAACTTTCCCCCAACTCAACCCCGGGGCTTTCTTTCACATGGGTGGGTGGCTCCCACTCACATCCACCCCACTCCTAGAGACTCAGTACTCCTCATTTTAGCTCTGTCTCTTCTGAGTCCCCATTGGGTTCAGCCAAATCCCCCTCCACCAGCTTCCTTATTCCATTTGCAACCTATCCTCTGGATCCACCACCTCCTAAATGACTATCCTGTTATTTCTATTATTTCCTTCATTGCCTCTACATCTCCCTCCATTGACTCCATCATCTCCACCAACTCCTGCTTTGGCTCCATCATCTCTTCTGATTCCTTCATTGGCTTCATTTCCTCCACTGACTCCATTGTCTCTGACATTGGGTCTTTCACGGCTCTGTCATCACCACTGGCTGCACTGTTGGCTCCATCATCTCCTCCATTGGATACTACATGGTTCTGTCACCTCGACTGACAATGCTGCTCCTTCTATATCTCCATCACCGGCTTCTCCATTGGGTCCTCCATCGGTCCTCTCATCTCCATCATCTCCATGAAACCACTGGCTCCATCATTTCCTCCATTCACTCCAATATCTCTCCTCCATCATCTCCTGAACCCTCTCCTTTCCCTTCCAACCTCATTAACTTGTCCCACAACCATCTTGATCCACTACCACATAATCTTCCCCATCGTCCCTTGCATAATAACTCTACCATCCATTATCCCCTATATCTGCTCCATCATTTCTCCCCTTGTTCACTTGGGCCTGTGATCTCATCATCTCCTCTGTTACTTCTGTCTTGGCCATATCTCCCTCCAGAACGGTGGCCATCTTGGCGAGGTAGCCCCCACCTCACCACAGGGATTCTCTGCTTATTTCCACACCCACCCTCCCTTCCTTTCTTCCTCAGAGTCCTTAGAGATGCTCCCTGACCACCCCGGGGCTTGAGTCTGAGGAGTTTGGGGGCTGGGAGGGCCAAAGCATGAGACAGGGAGGTGGCTGGGGCAAATGTAGACTGAACATATCCACTACACTCCCAACCCCAGAGCTCTGAGGACAGTTCTCGCATTTCCATCACCTTCTTTCGCCTCTTCCGAGTCATGAGGCTGGTCAAGCTTCTCAGTAAGGGTGAAGGGATCCGCACATTGCTCTGGACATTCATCAAGTCCTTCCAGGTAACTTCCCATCCCTTTGACTACCTCTTGCCCCCACCTCACACCTCTCAGCCTGCCCTTTTACCACCTCCAGATCTACATCTCCCAGCGTGCCATACCTATCTGCAACTTACCATTTCCAGTTTTCTCTTTTCTAGGCCCTCAATTCCCAACCTGCCTTGACCTCACTGACCTTACTCTTGTATTTAATACTGTGTCCACGTTTGGGAGACACTGGTAGTCATAAGCACTTTGGGGAGGGACCACATCTCTCAGCAGGCCCAGGCTTGAGGCAGCAGTGCATTCTGGGGATTACAGTTCTCTGCCTGGACCTGAGTGTCTATCCTCCTCTCCACCCCCATAGGCCTTGCCCTATGTGGCTCTTCTCATCGCAATGATATTCTTCATTTACGCAGTCATTGGGATGCAGGCAAGTAGGGGCCCTAGGGAGCATCCCTCAGGTACTCTTCTGCTGAGGGGGGTCAGGTAGGAATAGCCCCAAAGTGGGGGTGGTGGGTGGAAAAACAGACAGACAAGCTGGATAACCCTGAGTCCACACATCTGTGAAACGGGATCAGCAGTGCGTGCTCGTCAGGGTTGTGAGGATCCTTTGGGTATTAGGAGTTGTGAAATGGGTGGGAACCTATGGGGGCATGGGTTCACCCCTCTGACACAGGCTATGTCTGCCCACAGATGTTTGGCAAGGTGGCTCTACAGGACGGCACACAGATCAACCGAAACAACAACTTCCAGACCTTTCCACAGGCTGTGCTGCTTCTGTTCAGGTGACATCTATCCCCTCCCATGCCACTTCAGTCCGCAGCATGCCTTTAGGTGCCCACACACCCTCTCTGGGCCCCAGACTGCCTGAGCTGTGGAAATAACAGGGCAGCATGGGGCTCCATATTGCCTGAGACCTTTTCTGGCTGTGATCTGAAGAGGCTTCTAGAATATTCTAGCCTCAGACATCCTTTTTCTGGCTGTAAGATGTATCCCCTTCTTAAGTCTCAGTGCCCCATCTGTAAAATGCAAACATGACTGTCATCAACATGGCCATGCCAGCTTTCGAAAATATTGAAGTGCTGTCTGTGCCGGATGTAGCTCCTGGCAAGACGTGGATCATCTCACCCCTCCCACCCCCACAATGCCACTTGCTATGACTTCATAGCCTCCTCTCCAGGATGGCACCCATGTGTGATCCCCAGGTGTGCCACCGGTGAGGCATGGCAGGAGATAATGCTTGCCAGCCTTCCCGGGAGTCGCTGTGACCCTGAGTCTGACTTCAGCCCTGGCGAGGAGTTTACCTGTGGCAGCAATTTTGCCATCGCCTACTTTATCAGCTTCTTCATGCTCTGTGCCTTCCTGGTGAGGATCCTTTCCCCACAACCACCACCACTGACATGGGGGCTGGCCCTGAGGGGTCCTGGGATGAGGTGGGGAGCCCAGATCTTCAGAGTGGGTGAAAGGGCTGGCCTGGCGACAAGATCAACCCAGGGACTCATGACCCAGTGACCATATGAGCTTACCTCAGCCTCCCACCAACCCCTCACACCTTGCTTTGCCCTTCACCTAACCGCCCCCCTGCTCACTGGCCCACAGATCATAAATCTCTTTGTGGCCGTGATCATGGACAACTTTGATTATCTAACCAGAGATTGGTCCATCCTGGGCCCCCATCACCTCGATGAATTCAAGAGGATCTGGTCCGAATATGACCCTGGGGCCAAGTATGCCCTCTAACCCATACCTGGGATCCCAGGGACCAGTACACTGCCCCACACAGTCCTTCAGCCCCCAAACCTCTGACCGATGCCTCTCGTTACCCAGTCAGTAGATGCCCCAAGGTTCCCACTGCCCCTGTCCTCTGCCTCCCTCCACCCCAACTGCCCTGGGATATTGGTGGGGGGAGGTAGTGATGAGCTGGCGGAGCCTTGAGAAAGGGCTAGAGGGGGTGTCTCCAATCCAGTGGTGCCTCCCACCCACCCCTACCTGCCCCAGGGGCCGCATCAAGCACCTGGATGTGGTTGCCCTGCTGAGACGCATCCAGCCCCCACTGGGATTCGGGAAGCTGTGCCCACACCGAGTGGCCTGCAAGGTCTGTGCACCTCCCCACTCAGCCCTCCTGCCTCTGAGAGGGCTGTCCACCACACAGCAGGGATGCGCAGGGACCCTGCCTTGGGTGGGGAGCAGATATTTGGTTACATCCTCAAAGGTTTCTGCCCCTGGGCATTCGTGCCTGCATCCCCGGCATTAGCTCAAAGTGGGTTCCATGTCCCTGGTATGCACAGAGACTTGTGGCGATGAATATGCCCCTCAACTCAGATGGGACGGTGACATTCAATGCCACACTCTTTGCCCTGGTTCGGACATCACTGAAGATCAAGACAGAAGGTGTGTGGGAGGGATGGGGAAGGGGCAGGAGCGGGAGGGCCCCTGGGGAGGGTACAGAGAGCAAACTCGTTGAGTGACGGACCCCACTCCTAGCTCTGAACCTCAAAATGGGTGACTTTGGCTTCTCCAGGCATGTTTTCCCACTTGTTCAATGGGGGCGGTGTGTGGCTGCAGTAGAAGCTTGTGAAGCCCCTTCCAACAGTGAGGGAATGGTTGTGAAGGGCTCTTCCTATTGGCTCATGTTGCACATCCTCTCCCAATGCAGGGAACCTGGAGCAAGCCAATCAGGAGCTTCGGATTGTCATCAAAAAGATCTGGAAGCGGATGAAGCAGAAGCTGCTAGATGAGGTCATCCCCCCTGCTGACGGTGAGCTAGCCCCACCGCAATTCCTTGAGCCCGCCTCTGAATGTCAGATGGTTGCTCTCATCACCACAAAACCAGCACTGGCTGAAGGGGAGGGGCGAAGGGATGTCCATGCCGTGGATAGTGTGGGGGAAACAGAAGACCCCTGTGTGACTTTGCCTCCTCTCTTTTGCCCCCAGAGGAAGAGGTCACCGTGGGCAAATTCTATGCCACATTTCTGATCCAGGACTATTTCCGCAAATTCCGGCGGAGGAAAGAGAAGGGGCTACTAGGGACCGAGGCCCCCCCAAGCACTTCCTCTGCCCTTCAGGTCTTCAGAGTGGGGCCTAGGGTGGGTGGGGGTATGTGGGAACACTGTGGCTGAGGCTGACCACCCTCTTAATCTCATGGAACCCATGTCACAGATGAGGAAACTGAGGCCTCAGGACCCACAGAGGGTCAGGGGTGGCTGAGGGGCCCCTTCCCCCACCCCCATGCCTGCATGGGAAGCCGGCTCATGGACGGAGTGTTTAGACCCTGAGCTGTTCTGCTTCCTTCCTTTTCCACACCCCTAGGCTGGTCTGAGGAGCCTACAGGACTTGGGTCCTGAGATCCGGCAGGCCCTCACCTGTGACACAGATGAGGAGGAGGAGGAAGAGGGACAGGAGGGAGAGGAGGAGGAAGATGAGAAGGACTCACAAACGTACAAAGTAAGGACAAAAAGTTTTCACTCCCCAAGGGACTCTTGATTGTAAAACATTTCCTCAGTCCCCTGAATGACTTCGACACTGCCTCTGGGGAGAAGCCCCCTGCAATAGACAAATGTTTATTTGGTACCTACCATCCACTGGTGGAGGGCGAGACCCAGAGTCAGCCCCTGGGGAGCTCATTGGAGACACGCTATATGACCAAGTGACTTAGATATAACACAGATGCAACACTCAGTTCTGTGACTTCCACAGGCCTCGATGGGTTCCCAGCCCCCATCTCGCCGGAGCTCCGTAATTTCTGTGTCTCTGCCTGCTGGGGACAGACTTCCAGATTCACTCTCTCTTGCACCCAGTGATGACGATGGGGGGGCTCCCAACTCCAGACAGTCCAGTGTGCCCCAGACTGGATCCCACACCCACAGGTATGGTCAAGGGCCTGGGGGAAGATTGTGAGGGAAAGCAGGGACCAGCCACTGTATTGGGGTAGTTCACAGGGCATACGAGGAGGACCTAAGAGGGCTTTTGAATAGAAATTTGGGAAGGACGGTGGGGATTCACGGGCCCAGGTAGGAATAGAGAAATTCGTGTGAGAAAGGCAATGCAAAGGTTCAAGGCAAAAAGCACATGGTGTGGAACTAAATGGATTTAAGTTCAAATCCTGGCTCTGCCATTTGCTAAGTCACCTTGGGCTAGTCACTTAGTCTCCATGGTCCTCAATTCCCTTGCCTGTGAAAGGGGGATGATAATAGCACCTTACTGCCTGGGGATGGAAGGATGAAACGAGGTCACATCTAGCTTTTACAGCCTCCTTCTCAACCCCTCAACACACCTCCAATTCTTATGTTGAAGATGTCTCTTCAACAGGCCACCTTTGATTTTTTTTTTTTTTGAAATGTTGGGTCCTTCCAATGAGACAAACATCTATTAAAGGAAAGGTCATGTCCACTTTAAAATGATGACAGGTTAATTTTATGTTATGTGAATTTTTCCCAATAAAAGCAAAAAAGTAAAAGCCCAGTGTTTCTGTAGGAGATGGGGCATGGAATGAGAGGGAACCAGGGGTCCAGGGCCACATATTGGGGCAATCTGGTCTGCCTAACTTGCCTCACTTTCCCCAGGAGAGGCTCTGGAGTTCTCATTTTCACCATTCCCGAAGAAGGAAGTTCTCAGCCCAAGGGAACCAAAGGGCAGGAGAAACAGGATGAGGAAGAGGAAGTCCCCAGCCAGTACTCTGGCCACAATACGTAGGATGAGCCCATGAGCCATGTGTGGGAGGGCAGGACTGATGGCACCCCATCGCCCATGGCTAGGCCTGAGCTCACCCCCAGCCCTCCTTCCCACACAGGCTCTCCTACCTAGACGAACAGGAAGGGACTGCCCTGCGCCCCATCCTTTTGCCACCTCACAGACCCCAGAGATACGTGGATGGGCACCATGTACCACGCCGCCGTCTGCTGCCCCCCACGCCTGCAGGTGAGAGTGGGTATGGGTCCTGGGAGCCCCCAAGGGGAGAGGGCTGGGGAGGCACTGACATTACTCTTTGCCCCCGGTGTCCCCCACTCCATCCCCAGGTCGGAAGCCCTCCTTCACCATCCAGTGTCTGCGGCGCCAGGGCAGTTGTGAAGATTTACCCATCCCAGGGACCTATCACCGTGGGCGCAACTCAGGGCCCAGCAGGGCACAGGTGAGGCGGCAGAGGGGTTGGGAGCAGCCCAGGCTGAATTTATCAAACACACTACATGTCAGACCCTTCTAAAGAACGGGGCACATATGAATTCACATGATCCTCGTTATACCTGTGAGGTGGGTACGGTTATTAGCCCCAGTTTACAGATGAGGAAACTGAGGCCCAGAGAGGCTTACCCAAGATCACACAGCTAGTAAGTGGCAGAGCTGAGATTTAAATCCAGCTCTTCCACGCTCTTAAATAAACTCAAGTCTAATTTACACACATTCGGTTCGACTCCAGTTGTGTTTGGGGGGTAAGAGGTAGGCACAGGACTGAGTCCTAGACCTTCACGTCCCACCCATCAATCACTGTCCCCATGACGTTTCCTCTGGTCCAGGGTTCCTGGGCAACTCCTCCTCAGCGGGGTCGGCTCCTATACGCCCCACTGTTATTGGTGGAGGAGGGCGCAGCGGGGGAGGGATACCTCGGCAAATCCAGCGGTCCGCTGCGCACCTTCACCTGTCTGCATGTGCCTGGAACCCACTCGGACCCCAGCCATGGCAAAAGGGGCAGTGCCGACAGCCTGGTGGA
Source organism: Equus quagga (assembly GCF_021613505.1). Taxonomy (NCBI): domain Eukaryota; kingdom Metazoa; phylum Chordata; class Mammalia; order Perissodactyla; family Equidae; genus Equus; species Equus quagga. Next base: position 83,179,594 of record NC_060276.1, read on the forward strand.
AGCTGTGAGTCCAGAAGGGGCACGGGCAAGAGGGATGTGGAAGAAGGAGAGGTGGGAGCTTGAGAAGGAGGGAAAAGGGGTCCCCAGTCTCTGTGTTGTGCATGTAATGATCCCTTTGCTTTGCGACTCCTGCTCAGTATGATGTGGCACCACCAGCCGCCTGCTGATTTCCCTGCATGCCCTCATGGATACATCGTTTATCCACACTGACCTCTCTGTGCACTCTGCTTCATCTCCATGCTGTACCCTCTGTCAACACTGATCCCATCTGTGCCCCTAGGTGCTCATCTCTGAGGGCCTGGGCCTCTTTGCCCGAGACCCGCGCTTCGTGGCCCTGGCCAAGCAGGAGATTGCAGACGCATGTCGCCTGACACTGGATGAGATGGACAGTGCTGCCAGTGACCTGCTGGCACAGGGAACCAGCTCACTTTATAGTGACGAGGAGTCTATCCTCTCTCGCTTCGATGAGGAAGACTTGGGAGATGAGATGGCCTGTGTCCATGCCCTCTGAATTCCCACCTCTCCCCCACTGTTCAATAAACCTCCTGCTCTCCCTTCCCCAGAGGGAGACGGGCATGGACCACACCCCTGGATTTTGGCATCTTTGCACTGGGGGTCTGGGGCTGCCTGGAGACCCCCATCCATCCATCCCCTGTTTCAGCCCTGAGCCACTGCCCACACGCGGGTATTTCCAGAAACCAGGACAGCCAGGCCTGATTAAAGTATTCAGCGTCACGGAAGGAGGGAGGAGGAGGAGGAAGAGACAGCAGCCAAAAAAAGCTGGAGACAGAGTGGGGGTGGAGGGGAGGGGGGGGGCACTGGACAGAGATGGATAAAAGAAGAGGGAGAGCATGTGTAGGGGCTTGGATGAGGAGTCGGGGGAAAGTCAGAGAGCGGGTCAGTCAGGTCAGACTAAAGGACAGATGGATGGGAAGGAAAGGGTAGGGAAACCCAGAGGAGAGTCCTGCCAGTAGAAAGGCCTAGGTTGGAATTGGCCTGGTATGTGATGCATCTTAGGCAGAGGGGTTCTCTGATAGCATCGGGAATTTCAGGGAGGCTAAACTGGAATTGCTCTGTCTCCCACCTTCTGCCTAGAAAAAGAAAATCTGAATCCATAGGAAGACAACATGGGTGACAGCAAAGGGCGAGGTTCCAAGCCTAGGGGAACCCACTCAGGGCCTACCTGGCTCTCCTGAGACCACTTAAGAGTACCTCACTCTCCTACACAGATCCAGGGCTCCTCTTTCTGCTTGTTGCCCTGCCCTTGGGGTCTCATTCATTCAGTGAAGGGTTATCAGGCATTTACCTTGTGCCAGGTACTGTTTAGGGTTTCCCTCAGAGCAAACTGATCTGTCTTAGACATGCGAGAGGACTTGTCAAAAGTGGTAGTCAGCCCCACTACAAAGGAATTGGAGGCAGTGTTGGGAGTGAAGTGGGATGGGGCCACCACTGGGGAGGGTCTGATTGGGTTCTCCTCCCACCTCTCGGAGCAGGAGTTTCTCATATAATTTGTGTCAATTGAGGAAGGACTGAAATTTGAGAGAAACCAGAATTGGAGACTAGGACTCGGAATATGGAGTTGCACTAGGCCTTGAAAGAAAGGCTTGAAGTGGTTGGGTTGGTGTACTATGGGAACAGCAAGTCATGGGCAGGACAGATAGAGTGAAGGGAGACTGTTAGGGGATGAGGTGGGAGAGACCACTGGAAGCCAGATGATGCAGATCCTTGAATGTCAGGCCCCAAACCCTGGGATTTTTCCTAAAAGCAGTGGGGAGCCAGGGGAGGGATTTGAGCAGGGTAGTGACATAGTTAACTTTGCATTTTAAATAGATGCTCTGATGGCTGTGCTGAAAACAGAAGGGAGGGGGAAGAGACTGGAGATGCTAAAATTGGCAGGAACAATGGTCGCCTTAGCCAGGGGAGGTGGCAGAGGAGAGGGTGAGAAGTGAGTGGATTCCAGAGATGTGTAGGAGGTAAACGAACCATTTCTTTGGCCCTGTGCTAAGTGCATTACAGTGATCATCTTGTTTAATCAGTGCAACAACCCTATAGGTACCATTTTAAATTATCTTACATGTCCAAAGCTGTACAGGAATAAATATTAAAGGCATGTGTGTGCGCATATGTTTTTAAAAAATGGGTATACATTCAGATAGTTCAAAATTCAAAAGGCACAAAGGAGTATAAAGTGAAAAGTTTCCCTTCCCTCTGGAGGCAACCAGTGTTATCAAATATCTTTTATACATGTATAGGATGCTGTACTGATAATGGGGTTGCTGTGAGGATTTAAATGAGTGATATATATGAAGCTCTCAGAATAGTGCTTAATACATTACAGCCACAATTTAAAATGTTAGCTATTCTCTCTATAATAATGACATAATCCTTCCCTTCTCTTTGTACACAGTTCCAACACAGTTCGGCATCTTGCATTTCTTACTTAACTAAATATCTTGGTGATCGTTCCATAGCTCTATATTATTATTAAGCATAGCTGCATAGTACTTCATTTTGTGTCTGTGTCAGAGTTTATTTAAACAGGTCACCAGTAATGAGCATTTAGGGAGTGTCCCCTCTTTCTTGTTATAAACAGTGCTACAGTGTATGGCATTATACATACATCTTTTAGCACATGTATGAATCCATCTGTAAGATAAATTCCTAGAAGTGTAAATGCTGAGCCAAACAGTATATGAATTTGTTAGTTTGCTAGATTTTACCAAATTACCCTCTACAGAGGTTATACTAACTTAACTTCTACCAGCAATTTATGAGAATGCCTGTTTCTGGCCAATCTGCCAATATTGAGCATTAGCAAACTTTTTTACATTCATCCTCCTCAAAGATGAAAAACACTATCTTAGTTTTTACAGGCATTTCATTTAAATGAATGAAGTAGAGCATCTTAAGTTCCAACTGTACTTATCCATTGGATTTTGGCAACATGGCAATTGTCATTGGTGGGCCTAGTTTTAGTAACATGAACAGTAGTCCAGTTAAGACAGAGCTGAGAAATAAACAGGATGTAAAGTGTAGAGTTGGGGTAGGCAAAAATTTGACTAAGGGGAAGACAGAAATAGGGGAGACGGTTGGAGGGTGGAGCAAGCAGTCTTTAAGATGTCCTTAAAATGCAGATGAGAAGAAACCCTCTGTTAAATTGCAGGGACTTTGGGCACTGCCAATTACTAGCTGGGTGAGCCTGTGCAAGTCATTTAACCTCTCTGCGGGCCATTTTCCTCATCTGTAAAAATAAAGCTGATAGTCCCTACTACATAGGGCTGTTGTAAGGATTAAATGAGTGAATACATTCAACAAACTCAGTGAAGAGCCTGGCAAAACGTCATATTGTAGGACCGACCGGCCCACCTCTCCCCACAGCTCTAGCTGTGTTTTCAGAGACAACAATCTCCCCAAAGCGTTCTCACGGCTCCAGCCTCTGGGCCGGAATGGCTACCGGGGAGATTTAGGCACGGCCCGTTGTGCGCAGGCGCGCGCGGCAAGCAAGGCGAGGGGCGCAAGGGGCGGAGCTGCGGCTGCCTGGGCTGTTCCGACGATTGCGCGCCTCCCCCGCCGCGCCCTGCGCCCGCCCTTGCTAGCAGGCGCCTCCCGCCCCCCGCATTGCTGATGCTGCTGCTGGCAGACATGGACGTGGTGAATCAGGTACGCATTCCAGCACCGCGGACAGAGCCCGCCGCTGCCTAGCCTCCCCGCCCGGGTGGCAACGGGTCCGCGGACTTCTAAGAGGCCAGGGTCCTGGTAGCCGACACCTGGTCCCGGGCGCTGGGGCTGGGGTCTGCGGCAGGCGAAGGGAGGAATGGGGAGGTGAGGAAAAGAAGGAGTGCATCCTTTGCCGCAGCGAGGGCCGTCCTTACTGCCGCAGCGGGGTCCACCAGAAGCCCGGTTCCTTACAGGAGACCGCGAAGGGAGAAAGAGGGGTCTTGGGGCTGGGGTGCGGACAAGGGGGGAGGGGAGGGGAAGGTGGAAGGAAGATGGGGGGGTGCTGCGGATGAGCTAGGAAATAGAGCGACAGAAGGCGTGGGGGTGGGGGTGGGGGGGAGGGCTGACACCTGCCCCTCCCAAACGGAGACAGTACCCCAGTAGACGACCACTCCTTCCCCCAAAGCAGACCTAGGAGGACGATCCGGTTTTGCCTCTCCAAAACCCCTAGTCTCCCCTCTCCCAGCACATATCCAGTGAAACCATGTCCCAGCCCTCCCCCGCCTTAATCAGCCAGACCCTCTCTGCCATCTCACTCTTCTTCACCACCTCAGAACCTCACCGTCTCTCTAACCAGTACCAACCGCTCCCCATCCTCATCGCCTCAGACCCCCCATCACCACCATTTGACTCACCTTTACCGCTGCAGACCCTTCCCCCACCCTAGCCAACCCACTCCCTCCCTATCATGACTCACCTTCACCGCCCAAGACCCCCTCCCCCACCCTAATGAGCCCGAATCCTTCCTCACTCTCTCCACCTGATCCCCTTCGCCATCTGACTCACTTTCACCGTTTCAGACCTTCTCCCCTTCCCTAACTAGTCCAGACTTCATTCCCATCTTCCTCACCCCTGACCCCCTCTGCCATCTATCTCACTATCTCCCCAGACCTCCCCACCAGTTCTGAACCCTGGGGGGGGGGGGGTCTTCTCTCAAAGATTCTGTGTTCACACCTTCCCTGAAGTGTCACTTTCTCCTTCTCACCTCCTCTCCAAACATCACTCCCTCCCCGAGATCACATGCCCTATCCCCAGGGGTCATCACCTGATGGCCTTGACCCTCACCTCCTTTTCCATCCCCAACAACCCCACTCCCTCCCCACGGTTTCTTTCCTCAGCTGGTGGCCGGGGGTCAGTTCCGGGTGGTCAAGGAGCCCCTTGGCTTCGTGAAGGTGCTGCAATGGGTGAGTGTGGTCTTGGCTATGGGGAGAGAGAGGGAGGTAGTGGGGTCCAGAAGAGCAGGGGTGGAGTAGGGATGGGGAGCCAGTAATGGAAGGAAGAATTGGGCTCCCTGGTGAAGTCCCAGGGGATTGGGGCCAGAGAATGGATGGGCTGTGGTGTGACACCACGTAAGGCCAAGGGTACCCCCATGGTGAACTGGAAGACTATGACGTCCTACCTCCTCTCCTGAGGTGAGAGAGGGGCAGGGGAGGTGGAGCCTGAAGCCGGTTGCTGCAGGAGAGATGCAAAGCCAGAGAAACCCAGAGACAGTGAAGGAGACAGAGAGACTGAGAGACAGGGAATGATGGCGACAGAGATGGAAATACTGAGAAAAGTGAGATACAGAGATGAGACAGAGAGAGACAAACCAAAAGAGACAAAGAAAAGGGAGACAGAGAAAGATACAGAGAGAACAGAAATGCAAAGAGAAATAGACATAGGAGGAGGGACAGAAAAATGGGATAGGGGAGAGAAAGAGACAGAGAGAGAAAAAGAGACACTCAGAGAAAAGAGAAAACCATCCACAGAGAAGGAGAGGCACAAGGGAGACAGAGAGAGAACCATACAGAGACCAGGTGAGAGACAGAGGAAGGAGACAGATAGAGACAGACAGACGGAGAAAGACACACAGAGACATACATTCACACAGAGAGAGACAGAGAAAAAAGAGACAGAAAGAGACACACAGATACTACAGAGTCAGAGGCAGAGAGAAAAACAGAGATACAGAGAGACAAGGAGACATCTGAGAAAAAGAAAGACACATAGAGAGACAGAGACAGAGAGACACCGAGAGAAATAGAGACACAGAGAACAACAGAGACAGGCAGAAATACAGTGAGACAGAAATAGAGAGACTGAGACAGAAGAGAAAGAGAAGGAGGGAGATAGTCAGAGCATTGAGAGGTAGAGACAGAGAGAGACACTAGGAGAAAGACAAGAAGAGACAGCCCCACCCCTGTAATCAGCTTGTCCTGGGACCCGATGAGCCCTGATTAGGGGGTGGGGGTGGGGACCGCTCCATCTGCTGCTGCCTGTGCTGGGCCCCCATCCGTCCAGAGGAGGGCACCCCCATCCCACGTGCACACAGGCTCACCGTGGCCATCCCCATCCCTGCTGCCCAAGGTCTTTGCCATCTTCGCCTTTGCCACATGCGGCAGTTACAGTGGGGAGCTCCGGCTGAGCGTGGACTGTGCCAACAAAAGCAAGAGTGACCTCAACATCGAGGTCGAATTCGAATACCCCTTCAGGTGTGTCCTCACCCCAGCCCACCCTGGGATCCCGACAGACCTGGGAGAGGGAGGGGGCGGGGCCGGACCGGACAACATCTCTTCCCCAGTGGCTCCTGCCCAGCCCCCACCCCAGGAGACCACACCCGCTCGGGTCACTGTGCATGCACTGAGCACCTACCTTGTGCCTGGCACAGCTCTGGACATCTAGGACATGTGGTGAACGAAACAGGCATAGGCTGTTGCCCTCTAACTATGTTCTAGTGAAGGACTGGGGCAGGAGACTGGCAATGAACAAGATTTGAAAGTAAAAGTATATATATGTGTGTATCTCCTTAATGCAGTAGGTCTTCAATTATTGTTAGCTAATATTATTATTTAATTCCCATTCACTCATTCCATACACATTTTTTGAGAACCTGTTGTATGCCAGGTACTGCTCACAACAGTAAACAAAACAGACCAAGCTCCCCACCCTCATGGAGCCAACATTATAACAGATAAACAAATGAATAAAGAGGATAATTGCAGGTTGGGAGAAATCCAAGCAGGGGATCCTCATGCTGAGTTTTATGATCGAGAATAATAGGGGGTGCTGCTGAGCTGTAAGGGACGATGAAACCCAGTTAAACAATGCTGACATGCATTGAGCTCCTCCTCTGAGCCAGGTGCTGGGCACATGAGAGTGAGCACAAGCGGCCAAGGCCACTGCCCTTCTGGAGATGCTGGCCCCCTGAGGAGCGGGGAGACATAGACCCCCACACACCATTCCAGTAGAGGCCCATGAGGCTCCTGTGGTACTGCTGCAGGTCTTGATGTCCTTGTCTGTGAAAAGGGGTTGGAACGCCCACCTTACAGGTTAGGATGGACAGTAAATGAATGACTATTGTAAAGTGCTTAGCACAGTGCCGGGCACGCAGTAAGTGTTCCATAAGTGCTTGTCATAATAAGTAAAATAAATACATTTAAGGGACTCAGGGAAGAGGGCAGGGATTGCATTGGAAATTGGGAATTTTTGAGCACTAAGGGTAAATGTGGGCTGAGGAGCTCCCCTGGGAGGAGAGGGAAGAGTGACAAGAGAAGACAGCCTTGCGCTGGCCCTGAGCAGTAACCTAAAGAAAAGGAAAAGCCAGGGAGGTGTGGCCTGAGAGGCAGGGGGGCAACCAGGGATCCACTACAGGTTCGCAGAAGCCCGGAAAGAGAGTTCGGGGAAACAGGGGAGCCAGCAGCATGGGATACTGCTGAGAGCAGGCCCTTTGGGAGTCCAGAAGAACACAGAAATCTCCTGCGGACTCCCCACCCCAGTACCTCCCATGCCTAGGATCTCAGGTCCTGAGGATCTGCCCTTTTCTCACAAGTCTCCCAGGAGAAAAGTCTTTGCCCTGGGTCCTCCTTACCAACCCCCACACAGCCCCAATACCCCCCCAAGGACCCCTTATTCCCCCTCGGATACTCTCTCTCCCATCCCAGCCCACTAGAAACCCAGAGATTCAAACCCAGATTCAACTCCTACCTCGTCATTTAGTAGCTGTACTACCTTGGGCAAGAACTTAACCTTGCTGAGCCTGTTTGTTCATCTGTAAAATGGGTATAATAATCCCTGCTTTAGAGAATTGAGGGGGAGGGTCATTAAATGAGGCAATTATGTCAAGTGCTTTGTAGGTGATCGATAAGTATAAACGCCTTCCCTCAGAACCTTTGCTACATGAAGGCACTGGCACCATTTGCTCAGTCTCAGGATCCTGCCCTCTAATCTGAGGCCAGAGCTCCGGGACCCCACCCCAGTCCTTCTCTCCACGTGCATTTTCTCCCTATGACCCCTCCTCCATCACACCACAGGAAAGGCCTGAGTTTCAGGACACCTTCCCAATCCGCCCATCCCCCCTCACATATGCACAGCCTGTCCAGGATCCCTTCTGCTCTCCTGTCTTTCTCCTCCTATTCTGTAGTCTCTAGCTCTCCTCTGCTATGCATACATTTCTTCTCTCCAGGACCCAAAGTCGGGTGGGGAGAAGAGTCAACATGATGTAGGGGGAAAACACAGGGTTCAGATCCCAACTCTGCCATTCCCTCACCAGCTGTGTGACTTTAGGCAAGTTAATGCACCCCTCTGAGCCCATTTCCACCGCTGTACATTTTATTTAATAAACATTTTTTGAGCGCCTACTATGTGGCAGCACTGTTCCAGACGCTAGGAATACAGCCATGAACAAAACAAAGGGAAAAGCCCTGCCCTCTTGAGGTTATAGCAAAAATTAAGGAAAAAAAAGTAAAATACATGGTATGTCAGATGGGGTATCACTGCTACAGAGAAAAGTGGAGCAAGGAAGGGGGCTAAGGAGTGGTAGGAGGGAATGGTTCCATTTCAATTTTAAATAGTGAGATCAGGGAAGGCCTCGCTGAGAAGGGGACAGTTGAGCAAAGTTGAAGGAGATGAAAGGAGTAAGACACGCAGACATCTAGAAGAGCATTCCAGTGCAAAGGTACTGGGGTGGAGGGTGCCCGGTATGTTCTACGAATAACCAAGAGGCCAAAGTGCCTGGGTTAGAGTGAGGGATGAGTAAGACCTATTTCACCGGGATGCTGTGCACAATCAATGGGATGTGACTGGCACACAGTAGGTGCTCTGTGAATGGGTGTTTCCTCCTCTTCCTGAGATGTTGTCAGAATCTGGGGGACCCATGACTGGGCAGAGGGGCGGGGGGAGGGGGTTCTTAGGGTCTGGGCCACACCTGCCCACCTCTCTCCACAGGCTGCACCAAGTGTACTTTGATGCACCCAACTGCGGAGGAGGCACTACCAAAGTCTTCCTGGTGGGAGACTACTCCTCATCAGCCGAATTCTTTGTCACCGTGGCCGTGTTTGCTTTCCTCTACTCCATGGGGGCTCTGGCCACCTACATCTTCCTGCAGAACAAGTACCGAGAGAACAACAAAGGACCCATGCTGGTGAGCCACCAGTCACTCGCATGCAAGGGCTGGGGGGCGTGGAGCCTCACGGACACAGCCACATTCAGAGGCCACACCAAATCCCAGACAGGCCCGCATACAAGCAGCCACCATCACAGCCACAGATGTTACTGCTGCTGCCGCTGCTCTGAGTACTTGCAGCCCACACAGAATCCCAGACAGGCCTACACCAGGAAACCTGCTGCCTCTCACACGACCACACAGTCGAGATCAAAGAAAGGAGCACACAGGTTCACTGGGACAGTCATGCTTGTCATCATGCCACACACACACACTGATTCCTACACAGCTGCACTCATACACCCTCATCCCAGACACAAAATGACACAAATTCCCACATTCAGACACAAGTGGAAAAACCCACTACTTTCCACAGGTTCAGAAACCATCCCACAGAATCCCCCACACACTCACTCACAAATCACAATCACCCCCTCCCCACGTCCTCTGTGTCACATACACACACGAGCCCAAGCTAGCAGGGCCACCTTCAAGGGAGTGTTGGGGGCTTCAGAGCTGAAAAGGCAGGAGAGAGACAGGCCTCTTCTGGGGGACCCCACCCTCGCAAGAAAGCCTGTGATATGAGGAGGCCCCACAGCCCAGCTTGAAGCAACCCATTCACAGTGCTGTCTCCCTCTCCCCTGCCCGTCCTAGGACTTTCTGGCCACCGCAGTGTTCGCCTTCATGTGGCTTGTTAGTTCATCGGCCTGGGCCAAGGGGCTGTCAGACGTGAAGATGGCCACAGACCCAGAGAACATTATCAAGGAGATGTCTGTCTGCCACCAGGCAGGAAATACATGCAAGGAGCTGAGGGACCCTGTGACCTCTGGCCTCAACACCTCGGTGGTAAGCCCTGGGAAGCTGGCTGGGCCAGCTAGGGAGGGGGCTGGGAAACTTAGAGTCTGGCATGAGGAGTGGTGGAGAGAGAGAATGAGAGGAGGAGAATTCAGAGGAAATCCAAGAGGGCTCCCTGGAGGAAGCATGCCAACAACAGAGCCTTGAAGGATGAGATAGCAATTGTAATCATTGTGATATCACAGACTGTCCCCAGGAGAGGAACATGAGACTTTCTGTCCACTTGGGTTGGAGAGACCTGGATCCCAGGCCCAGCCTAGTCATGTAGACTCTCTGGCAACTCAGTGCCCTCTTGGGACCTCAGTTTCCTTATATCTAAAGTGAAAGAATAATTTGACGTGTTTCCCACCTGGATGCCCCCTACTGGCCGGAGTCAGACTGTCTGAGCTCAAATCCCAGCTCCGCCACTTGCATGCTCTGTGAGCTGAAACAAGTTATTCAGCCTCTCGGGCCTCAGTTCGACCATGTAAATTGAAAACTAATAATAAGTCCTGTTCCAAAGCTGGGTATTTAGTGAACTAATAACAAAGTGCTTAGAAAGGGGCCTGGCACATGGTATGTCATATACAAGTGTTACAGATGGTAAGATTCTGATTCTTTTTTTTTCTGTCACTTGCTGGCTGTGAGACCTTGGGCAGCTTAGCCTCTCAGGTCCTCAGTTTCCTCAACCGTAAAGTGGGGATATTACTTCTTGTCCCAAAATTGAATTATATTATATATATTTATATAAATTCCATATATTTCTTTTAAAAGAAAAGTATGTTTATATACTTTATATATATACATACATATTTATACACATATATTATGTATTTACACATATATACACATGTATACTTTGTATATACATATGTGTATATATGCATCTATTAGTTGTATATTTAATAAACATGCTTAACATTGTACTATATTACAAATTTAGGTTTACCATATTTTATACACGTATATATGTATATGTAATATGTATATGTGCAAACATATAAATACTTATATATGTAATACTGATAGATCTCAACATCCCCGGGAATATGGATTCTAACATGCCCCGCCCCGCCCCCCCCAAGGTGATTTTTTTGCATGTTGACGTTCATGCGCTAGGACTCCAAGCAAGGGTCTGGGTTTTAGAAACCACCACCCTTCGGGAGCCCGCGGATCCATGCCCGACGCGCGGCCTCGATGTTCCCTGGGGCCGCCAAGGCAATGGGCGCGGGACGACAGCCGGGCTTTGTCTCCCCGCAGGTGTTCGGCTTCCTGAACCTGGTGCTCTGGGTCGGCAACCTGTGGTTCGTGTTCAAGGAGACAGGCTGGGCCGCCCCATTCCTGCGTGCGCCTCCCGGCGCCCCGGAGAAGCAGCCAGCGCCCGGGGACGCCTACGGCGAGGCGGGCTACGGGCAGGGCCCTGGCGGGTATGGGCCCCAGGACTCCTACGGGCCCCAGGGCGGCTACCAGCCTGACTACGGACAGCCAGCCAGCGGCGGTGGCGGCGGCTATGGGCCTCAGGGCGACTATGGGCAGCAAGGCTACGGCCCTCAGGGTGCGCCCACCTCCTTCTCCAATCAGATGTAGTCTGGTGAGTGACGGGCGGGCGGTGTGGCCAAGGAGGGTACAGAAAAGGAGACGGGCGGGTCAGTAAACCAATAAGAGTCAGAAGTGAATGGTACATAGGGAGCTGCTGGACAAGTAAGGGTGGGAGTTTGAAGGAGCCAATAGAGAGGCGGAGCTACATGTTAAGAGAGTAAAACTAGCCAATGAATGGAGAGCAGGAGTGGAGCTTGAAGATGGGCAGAATGAACAGCCAATGGGAGAGAGGTAGAAGTGCAGGTCTGAGGGAAGGGAGAGGAGAGAGAAGGGGGCAGAACAACCAATGAAAGGAGGGAATAGCAAGGGGACTTGGTAGTGTAGAATCAGGGGAGCGCAGGAGGCAGGAAGGGAAGAGGAGGTGGGTCTTAGAAGTGATTGATAAACCAGTAGGTTATGATAAGGCCAATAGATGGTCAGGATAATCCAGCTTGGATCATGAAGGTCAGACAAGTTCACCAATCCGAGAGGAGGTGATAGATCCGCCACCCCTCCCCAACCCTCCAGGTGAGCGAGGTAGTGTGGAGTTTCAAAGGGGGGGCGGGGAGGGTCAGGGGCATTGAAAAGGCTGGCCGACCTTCTTGCTGGGCCTGAAAGGACAATTGAGATTTCCCTCGCGTATGAGGAGTGAAGATGGGGAGAAGAGGCAGAGGTATACCACGAGAGGGGAAAGACACGGAGGTGGCAACACGTGGTGGAAGTAGTTTCTGGCACTTGGTAGGGAGGAGTTTATTAGGCATCTCACATCTAATTAATCAAAAAATCCTGTTGGCTCTTCCTTCAAAATAAACCCATAACCTTCCCACTTCTCACTGTCATCTCCCCTGGTCATCTTCACAGGTTTCCATCCCCATTCAAATTCTGAGAATTCTACTCACAGCATTGGGAGAGATCCTGTTAAGTCCTAAATCAGGCCACAGCCCTACTGTGCTCAGAGCTCTGCCGGGGCTCGCATCTCACTCAGACTAAAAGCCAAGGCCTTCCCTATGGCCCACAAGGCCCTACACAATCTAGCCCCATCCCCCACTTTTCTGACCTCTCACCTCCTACCGCTCCCTCCCCACTCTGTTCAGGCCACACTGGCCACCGCACGTGCCAGGCACAATCCAACTTCAGGGCCTTGGTGATTGCTTTCCGCAACGTGCCAGGCACAATCCAACTTCAGGGCCTTGGTGATTGCTTTCCGCCTGGAGTTTCACACCCCCCGACACACATAACCTTACCTGGCCAGCTTCTTACCAGTCCCCTTTCTTATCTCTCTCATAGAACCCTGTGCTTTTCTTTATCACAGTCTATGGCTCATTCGCTCACCTCCTTAAGTCTTTATTCCAATGTCATTTCTTCAACGAGGTCTTCTCTGACTACCCTACTTACTACAGCAACCTTCCTTCCCCTACTGGCACTCCTAATCCCCTCACCGTGGTCTACTTTTTTTTCCGTTTCACTTATTATCATCTTATGTCATACTAAACAATTCAGTTATACATCATGGTCATTGTCTGAAGTCTGTCTCCCTACCACAATGTAAGCTCCACAAAGATAAAGGTCTTTGTTTTGGGGCCGGCCCAGTGGCACAGCAGTTAAGTGTGCATGGTCCACTTCTCAGCAGCCCGGGGTTCACTGGTTCGGATCCTGGGTGCGGACATGGCACCGCTTGGCAAAAGCCATGCTGTGGTAGGCGTCCCACGTGTAAAGCAGAGGAAGATGGGCACAGGGCTAATCTTCCTCAAAAAAAAAATCTTTGTTTTGCTCAATATAGTTTATCACCAATGACTAGAACAGTACCTATTAACAGACTTTTTTGGATTGAGGGAAAGGGAACCATAATTTCTTTGGTACCTAACCTAGTCGGGGCAAAGTATATCTTCCCAGTAGGGGCAGCTGGTATGAAGCTGACTGCAGGACTATGAGTGAAGGAAGAAGGAAGAAAAGGCATGGCAGGCAGAGGGTAAAGCCAGGGCAGAGGCATAGCAGCCCAGCCCCTCTCTACGGGCACCACCTGTGTCTGGACCCCCTCTCCTTTCTGTGTCTTTTGCCTCCACAGGTCAGCGCAGTCCGGGAGGACCCCATGGGTGGGCAAGAGCTCAGGAGAAGGCCTGCCCCCCTTCCCACCCCTACACCCCAGGTCTCCGTCCCTCAAGCCAGGAGACTCTTAACTGTCTTTGCTGTTTATATATATATATATTATATATAAATATCTATTTATCTGTCTGAGCCCTGCCCCCACCCACTCCCCTCTTGCATTAGGGGCCTGATCTTGAGTGGGCCCCTCTCTAACCCCTACCCCTTCCCCTGCACCCCTTGGCCCTTCTCTGTTCCCTGGCCCTGGGCCCGGAGGTTGAGGGGCTCTGAAAGGGAGACAGTGAGGAGACAGACCTCGGTTGTGTGGGGAGGGTAAGAGTGACTTCAGACCCTCTCCCCTTCTCCTTCCCCTCCTCCCACTCTGGCCTTGATTCCTCCAGCAATGCCTGAACAGGGGCCATTAAGGGAAATTCAACCCTGAAGCGGGGAGAAAGGCAGAGACTGGGGGGGCTTGGGACCCAAGGTGGTCTTAGAGAGGAGCTGGAGTCAAGGGGACTAGTAACCAGAGGGGTTAGGTTCCACACGTACCTGATCTGGAGCCTAAAGAAGAGGGGTGCCCTAGAGCATTTCGGATTGAGCTGGGAAGGAGGTTGAGGGCGTGGTTCTAGAAGGGGCGGAACTTTGAGTGAGGCTGCACGTGGGCCCCAGAGTGGGCACGGCTTGGAGTAGGAGAAGGTTCTACAAAAGGGGTGTGACAAGGGGCCTGGGGACAGGGTCTGGAAGAACATAGAGGGCTGGTTCTAGAAGGGGTGGGGCTTTAACCAGGGAATGGGTAAGGCTCCACAGTGGGCGGGTCTTGGATTGCGGCTAGAGTCTATGGAAGGGGTGGGGCTGGAACATTCTGGAATGCCCCGTCCCATAGGGCAGTGAAGAAAACATGTTTGAGAGTGGGCGGGTTTGGCAGTGTGGTGGGAGGAGGCTTGCCTGGGGGCTGCGGGATGGGTTTTGTTGGGGGGGGGAAGTAGTATCTCTGGCTAAGGCTGGGGACTCAGGTGCCCTGGGAAGAGCAGAGAGGTATGGCTTGGAGGGTAAGGGGTGAGATCCAGAGAGAAGTACGCCCCCCCCCCCCCCCCCCCCACACCCTTGCTCATCCCTGCGGCGGAACAGCTAGGTAATCAGAGGACAGAGTCAAGGGATCTGTGGGGCCGACCCACCCCCTCCACCCTCCTTCCCCTGCCTCCTCCCTCCCTCCACACCCCAACCCGTCCTGGGGTGGCTGGAGACCCGGTCTGGAGCCCCTGTCCTGCACCCTCTGCTGTGTCTGTGACGTCGGTAGTGCCTGTGATCGTGTGTTGCCATTTTGTCTGGCTGTGGCCCCTCCCCCTCTCCTCCAGACTACCCCCCCCCTTTCCCGCGCCCTTCTATTGTTTGTAGACTCCCTCCCCGAGGAAGAACAAATACGATTAATTCTCCTTCCCTAAATAAACTCCTCAACCACCTAGTCCACCCGGCTCTGGCTTCTCACTGTGTCTTTTTTGGGGGGTACGAAGGGAGAGATGAGGGAGAGGAGGCGAGAGGAAGCTGCGCCTCTGACCTGCTGGACGCTATTCAAGTCACCCCACCATTTTAGGCCCAAAACAGTGTTTAGACGAGACGCATCCTCTGTGAAGCCTTGCCTGCTGATTATTCTAAGTCACGCTCTAAGTAGCCCTGACCGTTGCCCCACTACTGGCCACGGATGTCCAGTCTTTCTAGGGCTCAGTTCTAATTCTGGTCCCTTAGCTACGCCCTTTCCCAGCCCCAGTGGAGCCGTATCCTCAAGTCCCCCGAGGGGTTCTAATAGGACCCCATACTTCACAGGGAGACCTCCCTCTACCCACCCGCCTCATATTCTTCAGACCCTGCTGTCTCTCCATTTCTTTGCCTCCACCGCAGCTGGAGAACTGGGACACCCACTAGGTGGCAAAGCCTCGAGGCGGGGCGCCGCAGTGACTCGTTAGTTCATTCATTCATTCCCCTTAACCCCTCCCCGGCTCCTCCCTGGGGCAAGGAGGAGCGGGAAGTGACAGAGATGTGCGTAATGGGGCCGGGAGGGGGGCGGAGGGGGTCCCCAGCGCCCACGATGAAAGGCCTGCCTGACCACCACAGTGCCTAATTAGAGACCCCGGCCGGCCGGGCGCCGAGTGCTGACTGTGGCCCGGGGACCCCCTCCTCCCAGCCTCAAGGCACAGCGAAGCCTGATAGCGCGAAGGAGAGACTCCCAGGCCTGGGATTGAGCTCAGGGAAAGAGATAGCTAACTGGAGAGAGAAAAATGGGAGCCGGGGAGGGAAGGCTTTAAGATCTATTTGTCAGGATTTAGGAGGCAGACAGCTGGGCCTGTAAGGAAGGAGGGGCGGGGAAGAGGGCCTCGGAACCTGGCCAGTGACTTTAACCTCCTCCCCCTAAATCTCAAATAATCCTGGCTCTGAAAGACGATGGGAGCGGGGGCGTGGAGGGGGTGTAAGATCTAGCTCTCTGATGGAGGCCGGCTAGAGAGCACCAGCTGGGGCTGCGATGGGGTTGGGGACCATTCTTGGAGCGTTCATCGGGGGAAAGAGTCTCTTGGAACATCACCAGGGGGGCCGGGGCCAAGAGGTGGCTTTAACCCCTCCCCCAAATAAACATCCAAGATAAATCAACATGAAGTGTCAATACAAGTACACTAGCACACCACCCCTGGCAATCAGGTCGCCTCTTCCAAGTCCCCCGTCCTCCACTGCAGAACCCTTAAGTCCTAAAATATCCCGTGAGAGGCCATGTGGCATCATGTGGTTCTGGGGGCCGTGCCTTCTGAGGCCCCGCTCCCTCCCGGGGCAGGAAGGCAGGGGAGTTTTGGGGACAGCGCTCCTGGGCTGTGCGCCCCTCGCCTCTAGGCAGGGGGCGCCTCGGCCCGGAGAGACAGCAGGCCCAGGGGCGGGCCCTGCGGGGCGGGCTCCTCCCTCGCCGGTGTCAGGTTTACGGAACGGAGCTCCCGGCCGGACGCGCGGTGGCCTGACGGCGGCGAGGATTCCATTCGGCTGACCCGGCCCGGCTTGACCCTGCCCGGGCGCGCCATGTTCGCGCGTGGGTCCCGGAGGCGCCGCTCTGGGCGCGCGGTGAGCGAGATTCAGGGCAGCGGTGCGGGTCCGGGGTAAACTGAGGCCCAGGAGAGTGGGCAGGGGATAGGGATCGCGAGGAGGCGCTCCACAGAGGTTCTGGGAATCCCCATCCCTAGGATTCCCAGATCAGAGGGGCTGGGGCTGCTGGAAGAGTGTGGATGAAGGAATGTGGAGCTCTGGTGGCCCAAGCTCCCTAGTCACCTCTCGGCACACCTTTATCAGCATTCCAGAGACCTAGTGTGCTCCCCTCCCGTGTGGATTATGAGAGGGGATTCTGAGAGCCAAAAGATTGGGGCCTGGGGTCCTGAACTGAGCTGGGACCTCCTGAGCTTCTGAGGGAAGGGACCTCCCCCTGTACCTTGGCGGAAGGTGGGCTGAGGAGTGGGGTCCTACACTCCTGGGGTGCCCGAACACTGAGGGCCGAAGGATTGGCATTTGGGGGAAGAGGGCTTCCAGGCTTCCACTTGAGCCAGGGAGCTTTTGACTTCCTAGATAGCAGGATCTCTCTTTTCCTTTGGAGGGGGTCTCTAGGTGGGGTCTGGGTTTGGTGGTCCAGAGGAGTGAATAGCTCTAGGATATGAGGGATAAGGGCCAAGGCTTCTTCTTGGAGTGCGGGTTTCTGACTGGAGCAGAGGCCTCCTGAGATCCAGAAGGAGGGTCTCCAGTTCTTGGGTATGAAAGAGTGAAGCCGGGGTTTGGGGGAGAGGCTCTTGAGCTTCTGAAAAGACGGGCAGAGTTCGTGTGGGGATCCCAAGTAAGGATGAGGTCTCAGACTCCTACCCTGTGGAATTAGTGTCGCTGGCCTGTGGTGGAGACGGGGCCGAGATGAGGCCTGGGAAAGGACGCCCAGATTAGAGACTCTGCGCTCTGTAGGGAGAGTCCTCTGAATTCTGGGGGAGGTGTGTGAGGCCTGGAGGAGTCAGAAGCTGGTGGGAAGTGTCGAGGCTGGGTTGGGGGAGTCCGCAGCTGGCCTGAGGAGGAGAATTCCCTGAAAAGAGGGCTTACAGGGAGGCTGGCCTCAGCTGCCCCGCCTCTACCTCGGTTGTGTCCCCCTCCTCCGCGCTCCGGGCGCTGTCTCAGCCTGCCCAGGGCTGCCCTGGTGGGACAGGCCCCAGCGTGCGGTCGCGGGCCTAGAGTGTAGAGGCAGGCGTTGACTTCCTCCTCTCCACCGCGCCTTGCCTGTTCCCGCGTCTACACCCGCCCACTACAGCCTCCAGAGGCAGAGGACCCAGACCGCGGCCAGCCCTGCAACTCCTGCAGGGAACAGTGCCCCGGCTTCCTGCTGCATGGCTGGAGGTAGGTGACCATCCCAGGGCCTAGCCTTTGTCAGGGCCCCGCCCTCAGGGGAACCCCTAGAGGCTTAAGCCACGCCCCTAGGCTTGAGCCTGATCCGCCCAGGGAGCTCAGCTGGGGAAAGAGCTTCAAGCTCAAATTTCAGAGCCCCGCCCCCTGGCTCATTCCCAATTGTTCTGTTCCCGGGAGAGCTCCACCCACTACACAGCCCCACCCCCGGAAGAATCCTCCCCAAGCCTCTGAGTCCCATCCCTAGGGAGATCCTCCGTCCTGGGCTCTAAGCACCGCCCACTGAACTCCATCCCGCCTCTTGGGCTCAGAACTCCTCTCCCAGACCCAGGGTCCTGTCCTCCTACTGGAGCCCTGTACCCAAAACGTCCCACAAAATACCACAGACAGCCCTACCCCCAGGCTCGGAGCCCCAGCCACCCACAAGTTCAGAGCCTCGGCACAGGCTAGAGCCCGCCTCTAGGGAAAGTTCCCCCACAATGTCCAAAGCCAGTCCTGAGCGGAAGCCCCTAGATTTATAACTGCAGTCTTAGACTCCGAGCCCTGCCCCTCAGGTCCGCTGCCGGGAGAGTCTCACCCAAGTCCCAGAGCTGAAAGTCAGGGGATGGCCTTGAAACCGCACAGCCCCACCCCTTCACCTCCCGCACCCAGCCGTGCCCTTCCCCAGCCATGCCCTCCCTGCTGCCTCACAGACCTTCCCTCAGCTGGCCCCTCAGCCCCTCAACCAGCACCCACTCCCCGTGGCGTCCAGCTCCCAGCCCCGCCCCCAGGCCTAGAGCCCTGTCCTGGCTCAGAATCCTTTGGTGGTGATAATCTGCATGTCCCTGCCCCTCAGTTGGACTTCCATGGGCTGTCAAGGGGTCCAAGTGGGCCACCCCTTAGTAATTGACCCCCATCCTGGCCCCCTCAGAAAGATTTGTCAGCACTGCAAATGCCCGAGGGAGGAGCACGCCGTGCACGCGGTGCCTGTGGACCTGGAACGCATCATGTGTCGGCTGATCTCAGACTTCCAGCGCCACTCCATCTCCGACGATGACTCGGGCTGTGCCTCGGAGGAGTATGCCTGGGTGCCCCCTGGTCTCAAGCCTGAGCAGGTGAGCAGAGGCCACCACCTGTTCTTGCTCTCCAGTAGGCGCACACACACAAACACACGCACTCACACTCAGGTAGGAACCTATTTCTGGGACAACACTAGGGTGTATAGCCAGATTGCATGTGTCTTTCTGAACCCCCTCTGATCAAGGGGTGGTCAGCCCCGCGTAACTCACAGGGAATCCTGAGTGATCACTGGGCCAGTTCCGCAGGGCCTGTTCACCCGACTCCTAGCCTACGCCTTATCTCAGGTCTTATCCCAGCACTTCATTCACCACATCTCCGCTGACCAATGCCGTCAACACATAGTTATTGAGCATGGACTGCATGTCAGACACTGTTCTAGGCACTGAGGACACAGCAGTAAACAAAACACAAAACAATATATCTGCCCACATGGCCGTTAGATTCCCGAAGACAGCAACAGCCAATAAGCAAACCTGTAAAACTGTGTCAGATGGTGTAAGGGCTATGGCATCAAAAAGCAGAGAAGGGGGGTGGAGAGAGATGTTCGAATTGTAAATATGGTGCCCGGTCAGCCTCTGTGAGAGTTTGATGTTTGAGCTTCCTGAAGGAGGTGAAGAGTGAGCCATGCAGATATCCGAGCTTAGAGTGATCCAGGCAAAGGGAATAGCTAACGCAAAGGCCCTGAGTGTGCCTTGCACGTGTGAGGAACAGCGAGGAGACCAGTACGCTGGAGCAGAGCCAGCGATGACAAGCGTGGTTGGAGGTGTAGGGAAGGAAGACTTTTCCTCTGCCTAAATGTGGGTTCGTCTGGCCGGAGAACGAATTAAATTCACATGAGACAGAATAGCAAGAGAAAATTAAACAAAGCTTTATGAGGAACCATGGCCCGGGGCCTCTCTTCCCGAAGGAAGAAAGGGCACCAAAGAAGTGGGGTGCACAGAGTGGTTATGTACCCCCAAACAGGATGTTTCACATATGATTGAAATGTCCCTCCCACAATAGTCACAAGATTGCCCTGTCGGCACATCGCTTGATGGGCACAGCAGATAGTGGGTCTGCTATCTCGGTGGGCTTAGCAGGAGGCAAGTCTATTGTCTCGAGCTGGGTGGTCACAGGTGAGCGCAGCAGTCAGTTCCTAGCCTAAGAAAAGATGCTTAATCCTGAAGGAAATGCCAACGGTGTGAGGGGGAGGGAAGTCAGTCACAGGAGGTTACCAGACAAGCACAATAAACAAATGCAGATTTAAGTCCTTGCCTTCCCTATTGATTAAGAGTTTCTAGAGATATCTTTACAGATGGAGAGTTCCTTTACAATGTAAATGTCTCTTACAAAGGGTATGTAAATTCTACTTTGCAGTTGCTTTCCTGTCTGCAAAGGAACTAGCCTCAAATAATCGTGCCAAAGAGACATACCCTGGGGTGGCCAATTCCAGACCCCTACAGAGGTGAAGTCAGAGAGGTGGCAGGAGGCCATGGAGAGGACTTTGACTTCTACTCTGAATGAGGGAAAAGCCACAAGAGGGTTATGAGCAGAAAAGGGATGTGATTTGTCTTAGGATTTAACAGGTTCCCTCTGGCTGCTGCGTGTAGAACGGACTGTAGGAGAGAGGGTGGAAGCAGGGGACCGGTGACAGGGAGGCTACCGCAATAGTATGAGGACTGAGGACCGTGCTGGAGTGGAAGTAGTGAGCGGTGGTCAGCTTCGAGTT